>NC_046291.1:21960000-22082500 GCF_004115265.2 Rhinolophus ferrumequinum | reverse complement strand
GGCATGGGTTTTTGTTTGGCTCTTTAAGTAAGCACAGTAGTACCTAAAACATAGAAATGCTCAGTATATATTTGTTAAAGAAATTAAGATAAGCATTTTAGAAAGATGCATATTATAAAATGTATTTAAATTAAAGAAGAGGAATCCTAGAATCAAAATAACCAGTTAGAAAACAATCATATTTTTGTATTTATACTTCAATGGCTTAAACTACAACAATAAGTACAACAAACTTTTCTAAGGACACCTAGACAATGCCCCCTCAATAAACATTTTATAGACTCTCGTATCAGAAACCCAAGAAGTCATGCCTAATGATTCCTAAATTGTGTGGTCAGAGTTGTAGAATACTGTGAGCTACATAAGTGAAGGAGACTTTTATAGATATTAAAAAAAAAACACAAAAACTGAGCCAGCAAAATAGCGTTAGTTGTCTCTGTGACTAAAACATACACTACTTTTAAAAGTATTAATTATCTAAGCGTGTCTTCCTGTAGAGTCCCTCAATTACTTGATAATAAAAACAAATGTAAATTTATAAATGTACCAACAGATCTATGACAACAAACACACCAATCTAAATTACCCAGGGTTTTTAGTTTGCTTTTCAAGTATTTTGAAATTCTAATATGACTTGAAAAATACAAGTAATCTGAACTGTCACAAAATATGAAATGTGTAAAATGGCATTTTAATCTACACATTTTTTTCAGATATTTGTTAATTTTGTTCCATGTGGATGAAGAATGAGACAGTGTAGTTAATTTTTATTATGTTTGCTATCCACTATATTCTTTAACGGTTTTAATTCAGCTATGTAAAAACAACAATGTAGGCAGAAAATTGGCAAATGTGCCTGAAACTCATATTTTTCCAGTGAAATCATCTTATAATCATTTGCAAGAGTTGAACATTTCTATAAATACATAAATCTACATAGGACAAAAATTTATAATTATATAAAACATGTATCATTCAGGATTTAAGTAATAAATTGAGGATAAAATTAATACAGAAAAATGATAAAATATGACTTAAAATTACAGTTCAAAAACTTATTAAAGTGGCATGATATCAGAAATCATAAAACTTTAAACATAACTTTAAAAATCTCATGGAATGCCATTTTATATGTATATACATTTTTATAAAGCACTTTCTTTTGTCAAATCAACTCTTAGATTGAATCTCTGTGAAACAAATTAAACCCTGTATTTATTGTTAAACATAACAGATGCTCATATTAGAATCATGTTTCAGCTTTTGCAGACATGTGATCATTCCATCTCATAATAATTAATTATGACTGAGGAATTCAACTGCTTTGCTCTCGAAATAACTAGCACCTTTTACTTTAAAAAAAAAAAGCATCATTTACAATCATGTCATCTTCTTAGGAACGCGACAAGATACATATAACTTGTTAATGTTATCGGACCTCATTATTCTATCCAGGACTATCTGGCTATATGAAAGGTTTTCTTGGATAGTAGCTCTTCTTCTGATTAATGTCCACTCTTTCGGTTTTTTTTTAGATCAGACCTTTTTTAGATAGGAGAGAATCTGATATATTTAGAAGAGGGTAAAATATGCCTACTTATAGGCATTGAAAGTCTGTCCTGGAAAGCAGTGGCAAGTAAAGCTAGACAGGAAGATAAAGGGTATCTAGAAAATGTGTAGCTTCTAGTCTCACAGAAAATTCAGATTTAAAGCAGTAAGAATTAGAAAATTAATGAAGCTCTGCTAACTTCTAACTGTGCTTCTCTCTTTAAGTTTTGTAAACGCAAATCGTTCTTGTTCCCCTAAGTGGATATTGCTAAACATGGTTTTGTGGTGAGCCTACAGGATTTTCCTAGTATGTGTAATCCTCTGAAATTAAACGTAAATTGTTCAGATGAACCTTTTAGACTGATGGCACAGAGGAGATAAGCCATGTTGAATATGTTAAGTGTGAATGAATAATACAGGATTATCTTTGATAGCCAATAAGCAACACTCATAAGTGATCATTTTTATCTTTTTAAATTGATTCTATGTGCCCTATAACTTAACAAATCGTTCGTTCTTTGGTGAAAGAAGCCCTAATTCCTAATTCCTTTTTTTTTTCCTTCAGTACCATGGTTGGTGCCTGATAATCTACAATACACACTGTAAAGTATAATAAATGACTGAATTAATGAATATTTTTTAAAAATTATTATTTAGTGTCATGTTCCATGCTTTTCACTATGTTTCTCAGTTATTTTCTGATTCAATTTTTAACCGATTTCTGAAATAATGCCTCAGGTTCATCACCTTTACTATGTCTAATCCCAATTTTCCTCACCTCTCATAACGTCTATTGCAACAGTTTCCTAAATGGTGTCTTTGCCTTGATTTTTTTCTAAAATGTAAACATCATTATGTTACTCCCTACATAAAATGTATGATACTTACAATTTCCTCTAAGATGAAGTCTAAATACCACCAGCACATACTCTAAGCCCCTTTATAATTTTATCTCAGCAAATTTTCATTTGATTTTTAATCATTCCGTTATATGAACTCTTTAATCCAATCACACAGAATTACTTCAGTCCTGCCAGAACACTCACTATTATCATGAAACACAGTATATATAGCACAGTAGTTAGGAGCCCAGACCTTGAAACCAGATGCCCGAAGTAACACACATATAAATTTACAAGAATAGCCAGCAAGAGGTTGGCTATTATAATAATATAAAAGCTACACCATGTATAGAGTCACTGTCTTCTCCCTCTGTCTGCTTAAACTGCTTTCCTCCTGCTCTATGACATGCCTGTTCATCCCTGTAAAATTTAGCTTAAATGTAACCCCATATAACTTGGTATCTTCCACCTTCCCATATGTTATCTTTAATAATTACCACATCTTTATTATAGCATTTTATCACCTAGGGGCCTGTTGACCACCTTACTTTTTTTTCTATCTACCACTGCAAATTTGATGTATCAGACTACAAGAGATAATTTGTTATTTTAGTATTCCTATACTTAGCATGTTGCCTGGCCATAGGAAAATTTTCAACAAATGTTTGTTGAACTAAGTTAGGTGAAATAAAGCAAAAATTAAGTCATGTTGCTTAAAATATAACATTGGACAAAAAATTCAGCTCCAACATGTACCTAAGGAACATTTTCATATTCTTGTAGAGTACACTTACCGCATTTTTTAAAGAGTACTATTAATATTATATATATATATAAATATATATATATAAATATATATATATATACACACACACACACACACACATACACATGTGGATGTAATATTAATAAACTTAGTATACCTATTTCCTTCAGGGATAGATAGATAGATAGATATGAGAAATAGATATTAGGATATAGATATAGATATCTAAATATAGTTAATACAGTTACCTAGACAGATAGATACATAGATAGATAGATAGATAGATAGATAGATAGATAGATAGATAGATAGATACTCATAATTCTAAATATCACATTATAGACAGAAAAGAGATGTCCAAAGGAGGAGGAAGGTACTAAGAGATGCAGAGAGTACAAGGAGCAGGCCTATAAATAAAAGTCACCAGATTAAATAAGTACAAATTTTAATATCATGCCTTGTGAAGTCAGACATACATTTTAATAATTGCCTTTAATGATTATTCATGAATGAATTATTAATTCTCTAGACTAAAAATACCATTGCATACTTGCTAAATAACATTCCCTCAAATGAAAAAAAAATATATATGAAAGGGCTGAAACCTTTTACATCATTAGTACTTTCGTAAAGTCTTAGTGTTTGATCTTGTAATTAATGCTTGGTTTATTAGAACACTTCCACATCATAAATTACAATATTCAGGTTCACCAATGGATATAATGTACACAGAGGAAATATTACCAATGAATTACTTTGCAGTAAGGTTATAATAAAATTTTATGTGTGCCAATGTATGCTTTGCCCGGAAGTTTCTGAAAATGTCAGCTAAAAAAAAAGAGACACAAAAAGCAAGGGGTTTTTTTTGTTTCTTTTTGTTTTGTTTTTTTCAAATCTCTCTTGAGAACACTGAAAATCTAGGCCTTTGTTAAGATGATCTCAGTTAGGATTATAAAAGTCCCCCCAGCTTCCAAGCCTGTAGAGAAAACAGATACTCAAATGATCAGAAAAGCTACATCTTTTCCTATTCTTACTTAGTGAAAAATAAATTCAGAGTCATGCTAGAACATGTATATGTTAAATAGTAGGTCAACATACATAAAGGTTAATATGTTATCATAATTGCCTAACAACAACAAAAAATGATTATGCAAACTCAGTTAGAAACAATTGCTGTGCATTTATTTGACTTTATAGTTTTCCCATTATAAATTACACTTTTTGTTCAAGGTACAGTTTTTATATGTGTATGGTGATTCATTAGACTTTACAGATGTTTCGGATAAACTCCTTATGGTAAGGGAAACTAGATCCAGTTTGGTCATGGACTTACAATGTAGCAAATATTTCCTGATTAGTTAACAAGAGGAAGGATACAATTTTTAAATAATAGACTCAAATACATCACCCTATTTGTGACTGTGCTGTTAATTACAAAAGATCTGTTAGAAGATAAAATTTTAATTGACCCCCTAATGATGTTCCTTAAAGGTGATGGGATAGTGAGAATGATTCAATGGGAAGAAGGAGTGAAAGAATGAATTTTCCTGAATTATAATTGTCCCATGGATAATTATAGATAATTATAGGGAGTCCCACGGATAAGCTAAGCCTTTCCTTCTCAACATAACAGCTTTCAGAACTTTCTCCCATTTCTCAGAATCACAGACCCTCAGAACGGAAAGAACTCTGGAGAAGATATACTGCAACTCTCAGAGCTGAGGCATCAATAACCTCACAGATGTGGTATGGTCATGTATAACTAACCACAAACAGGTGGTCATCTACTTTTCTACAAACTTGTGGAGAGTCACTAGCCTTTTGCAATTTCAGGAAATTCTTTTCAAAATCTTTAAATTATATTGGGTGAGAGCCCAGTACAAATACTCTGTACTTTCTCTCCATTATACAAAATTATACAAATGTAGAGTATAAAAAAATTCCACCCCTAAGAGATTTCCAGTATTTATATACATGTATACATTTTTTCAAAAGTGTTCTATATGAGGTGTGATCAAAATATACAGTGAATATTTAAATAAAAAAACATTACATTAAAAGACACATTGCCACTAATCCCCTTCAAAATGTTCCCCCTCACTTCGAACACATTTATCCCATTGTTCTTGCCACTTTCTGAAGCAGTTCTGGAAGTTCTCTTTCATGAGTATCTTTAGTTGTGCTGCCTTGATGTCCTGAATTGATTCAAAACGTTTACCTTTCACAGTCATTTTGATTTTGGGGAAGAGCCAGAAGTCGCCTGATACCAGACCCACTGAATAAGGTGGATGATGACATACCATAGTGTTTTTATTTGACAGAGATTGCCACACCAGAAGTGATGTGTGACATGGAATATTGTCATGATGGAGGATTAAGTAAAGACATTCACGAAAGAGGAATTCCAAAACTGCTTCAGAAAGTGATAAGAACAATGAGATAAGTGTGTTTGAAGCGAGGGGGAGTATTTTGAGGGGGATTAATGGCAATGTGTCTTGTACTGTAATGATTTTTTTATTTAAATATTAACTGTATTATTTGATCACATTTCATATGTTCTACAACTTGCTACTTTCATTAACTATATCTTAAAGAAAATCTTTTCTTTTTAGTCAAAGTAGAACTAGCTAATTATTTTGTATACCTACATAATATTAAAATGCATAAGCATACTTTCATTCATTTAACCATTTATTTGGGGATGAGATTTTGGTTGTTTCCAAATTTTGACTATAACCGACAGTTTGTCATTCATGCATTTTTGCCCAGTGTGTTGTTTTCTGTGGCATACATTTCTAGAATTTAAATAACTTGAGTAAAACAATGTGTCCTGTTAAAAAATAGATATTGGTACTCTGTCTTCAAAAATATTGCATCAGTTACACCTCTCAGTATAGAGGAGTGAACATTAAAATCATCACTCTAATTCTCAGTCATTAAGACTTCATGATTATATCATATGAATGTGTTAAAATAATTCCAAGCTTTGTCAAAACAAACAAACAAAACTCTTCTCGTTTTGCTACTTCTTTTTATTTACAACAAAGAATGAAGACTAAATAGGGTATTTTGATATCAGCCTCTAGTTCCTTTTTGCTGAGCCAATAAGAATTCCTTTAATAATCTGACTGAATCATTGAGATCTATCTTTATTTTTCAGTTTGTGTTCAAATTTACTCTTTTCCTACTATCTATTCTTGACCATCACCTACACTTTTTACTTCCAGAGGTTTGGTATTTTTTAAGTCTTAATTTTGGCTTATGTACTTGCTTAAAACTAGGTATTTCAGTAATGGATTTTAAATGACTAGGTGAAGGTGATGTTTCCTCCAATAACCCAGTTAAAATTTAGGGTTTAACCATATATCATCTCCATATCTCTACTCTACACACTCTGTATCTACATAATCTTTGTAGACACCAGTGCTCTTCTCCATATTAGAAAGATGCTTTAGGGTAGGTAAATTTTTTCTTTATACGAGTGCAATTTTGACTTTATACTACTCTGCAATTTCATGCCCAGCCATATATAACAGTAACACAAAGAATCCTCTTCAGCAGGTTAACCATCCTCCATTTTGTAGATGAGACATTTGTTTTTCACTTGAAGTTAAAGAAGTTCAGTTATTTCCCTCTGGTCACAGAATGATGTATCATGTATTATATGAAAATATAAATCACTTATATTACTGAAAAAATATTTTTGTTAACCTCCAAATACGTTAAGTTGCCAAAATAATGTTTTGCATAAATGTTTTTCCAAGACTACATAATATGTGCACTATACTTCCTATGCAATAACTACTCTTTAAGCAATAGCATTGTCATGCTTAAAATACTAATACATATAAAAAATAAATAAAATACTTTTAATGTAAGGGGCATTCAGGTCACGTCTTTTCCAAAGCAGACATATATGCATTTCTTTGGTTGTTGGTTATTAACATTTCATTAATTATCAAGCTATTGCATTTTCCCTTTGAGATATCATTAATAAAATACCATCTAAATCAGCAAGATTATAGTGAAGTAACCAAACTACAGAACCCACTTAATTACCTAGAAATTTTAAGAGTGTTGATCTCTTATTTAAAGAACTGAATATTCCGATGCTTTTGTGATTAGAGTCTTTAGAATTCTCTATTTTGTTGGCAACTTTAATTATTTCTCATAGTTTTCCCAGTTAGACATATTCCTTTAGTTGTCTTTTTGAACTAATAGGGAGTAAATTTTGAGGAAAAATAAGTGAATATATAAATACTTCTCAAATAAGCTTAAGATTAGACAAATTACAAGAACTTAACATTCACAGTTCATACTGTTTTCCCTCAGTTTCCCCAAGGACAAAAATTTTGATCAAAAAAGGTAGTCAACAAAATAATAGAATTACATTTTGCCAAAATATTCAAATATCCCAAATTGCTCTCATTCTATACCCACTCTAAGAATATCGATTTTGCTGATTCTGAGCAAATCCTTGCATACACAAGTAGGCATTTTGGAATTAGCTGTTAAAGTAATTCTTAATTTTCCTCTAATCCCATCTCACATATGGTCATACACCTGATCACACCACATTCACTTAAAGAATGGCAAGGCAAAGAAGGAAAATTAAGCATATTTTCACCATTTACTTCAGATGTTTTCGTACAATAGAGCCCTGTTATTTTGAAAATTTTAGCAGATCTTGTAGAGCAATTAAAGTCAATTATTTTCAGTTAATAGATATTTTTATATCATCAACATGTTGTTTCTCTGAACAAACCTTAAAATGGGTGTGCTCACTGAAAGAAAACAATCATAAAACCATGCGTACTGTGATGGCATTTATATGACCTTCAAGAAGAGGCATAATGTGCCTATGTTGACAAATTAAATAGTAGATACTGCAGAGGTAGGTTTTGACTGGAAAGTGGCATGAGGGAACCTTCTGAAGGTGATATAAATGCATGTTCACATGAATATATGTATATAAAATATTAAGCTTTACACCGTAGATTGGTGCACTTTCATCTCTGAATGTTGTACTCATCTTTTGTTTGTTTCTTTTATTTTCATTTTTCCTATGGTGCCAAGAACAAATAATGAAGTTTAAGTAAAAAGAAATTTCGATAAACTTTTGTATCCATTTTTCTTTTTGCTTTTACTAATCCATTCAAATCCTGTTTATTCCTCATTTTATCCATTAAAATGCCTATCAAGGCAAAGGCTCATAGTTTATTCTGTTGTTTTTTTCCCTTAATTATGAGACTTCTGGTTTTTTCCTTTGTTAACTTCTTTTTAGCTAAAAGTGGTCATAAGTGAATAACTTTGGACAATAGGATGTAGGCAAATGCAGTGTGGACAATTTTTAGGAAGAGTACATTTAAGGAAAGGTATATGTTCCTCTATATTCCTTCCTCCTTCCTGTTGGCTGGAATTATTACATGACGGCTGGAGCTCAAACAGCCTTATTGAACTATGGCAAATAGATCCACTGAGGCTAGAGCAGTTACTAGATAGAAGAACTACGGAGTCATAATGCTCAGAGAGACATAGCAGCTCTAAAATAACTACCTCCAGAATTCTTTTAGTCGAGAGGAAAATATGTTTATATCATATTTAAGCCACAATTAATGTATTAACTTTTTTGGGTCACTAGTAGCTGAACCTAATATAAATTAATATACTTGATATATGTGCTATTTTGCTATCACCTCTTTTGCTTTATAATAGATCATTCAAGTATATTATTAAGGTTTTTCTAAGAATATATGTGATTATGATCCCTCCTTCATTTGAATTTCTTTTTCCCATTTCAGGAAAATTGCTATTATCCCATGCAGTATAACATTCCTATTATTAAACAAACATGTTTAAAAAGAGAATGCAAAATTGGAATCTCAATTTTTAACTAAAATAAAAATTTGAATAGGAAATCAAGACCTAAAGATACCCACCAAAATGTAAATATTTATTCTTTTTGCATTGTGAAATAGCATATTTATATTGATATTTTTCTGAATTTACTAAATTATGACAATAAGAATGCATCACTGTACTAATTAAAACGACTTACTTTTTAAAAAAATTAATACTTTCTATGTTTTCATAAAATTTAAATTTCTTAAATTTTAAAACTTAGAGACAGTTTCCATTAGTGGAAACAGTAACAAATCAAAACTGGCCACTCTCATTCTAAATATTCCTCATTGTTCTGAAGCCTTTGATCAATAAATTAAGAAAAAATAAATGATATAAAATTTGGAAAGATTGATAATCCTGTCAGTTCCTAGTAACATCATAGAAAATATAATAGTATCAATTTAAAAAGTAATGAAATATAATTGATTTCAGCATGGTTCTGGAATTCACAAAAATACGCAGAAATAAAACATTCTGGTATCAGATCAAAAATCTAATGTTAAAAATTCAATGAATAATATGTGGAAATTTAAAGTTTTTAGGAAAAATATCAAATTACTAGAAAAATTATAAATTATCTTAATAAATGATACCAAGAAAATCAGTTACTCATTTTCGAGGGAAAAAAAATAACATCCTTGCATCTACATGAGATAAATTATATTTTTAAACTATAAAAAAACAATCAAAAACAGTGTTAGAAGAAAATATAGAACAATTCTATAATTTTTGAATTGAGAAAGGCTACTAATTTGCACAAATAATAATGGAAATTTGCTGAAAAATGGCGGCTGTAAAGCTCCCCTGGAATGTACAACTAATCGAACAACTATAACTCCACAGAGGACTCCTTGCACAGCAGACAGGCAAGACAAAGAGGCCCATTACTGAAATCACCTAAAGGTGGGCAAATCGCACAAGCGGGCGAGGAGGGAAGGGAGAAGTGTGGAGACGGAGCCGAATGGGCACAGGACACAGACCTAGCTCAGTGCTCTGAGTTCCCTGCATCCCGGAACTACTGCAGCTGCGGGAGAGGGAAGAATTCGGACTGCTAGGGCTCTGCTGATGGCCCACAGGGATGAGGGGACAGCATGTAACACAGCTGAACCCAATGCTCACAGCAGAGAAGTTGGAGCAAAGACTGAGGGAAGAAGGCTGAAAACGGTGCTTTAAGTCCTCACTGCTGAGCAGAGAACGGAAGCCTTAGGCACTGAGACTAGCCCCCCCCCTTCCTACTCTCCCAGAGCTCACCCCGCCCCCAACTGCCCGGTGCTAGAAGCGGAACAGTAGCAGTGTCAAATGAAAAGAACAGAATATTTGGTGTTCTGAGATCTGTGGACCACAGACACAGATTTGCAGCCCAACTAGTTCTGACAAAGGGGAGGGAGCTGTGGATGCAGGACCGGATGTGGTCCTGGTCGCTGCCATTGCTCTGGGCCAACTATACAACTCACCCCGCCCGTGGCCCCACCTATCTGGGCAGATCCCTGCAGGAGTAAACAGAATTGCTGAAATATACAGGCTTGAATCTGGTGCAGGAAGAGCTTTACAACTTCAAAAACTCTCCGCATACGCAAACGGACACTGCGCCCTGTGACCCAGGCGAACTATTAACAAAGGAGAAGCCTGTCTCCCAGGGAATCCCCCCCATTGTGTGAGAAGCTGAAATAGTGCAGAGAAAACATAGCACTACCGTGTGAGAGAGAAAAAAAAAGGCTGCAGTAGGAGAGAAAATAAAACATTCTACAAACAAGTACTGGAAAACAAAAGAAAGACCTCTTTCTATCAACCTGTTGCAGAAGCCACTCCTGTAGATGTCTAGGAAGAGAAATAATAAATCAGTAATTGCGATGAATAACCAAGGCAACAAGACAGCTCAGAAAGAAAGTGAAGAGTATCCAGAAAAGGAACTTAAAGATATGGAAATATGTGACTTAAATGACAGAGAATTCAAGATTGCAGTTCTGAAAAAACTCGAGATGCAAGAAAACACAGAAAGGCAGTTTAATGAACTCAGAAACACAATCAAAGAACATGAGCATTTTATGAAACCGATTGAAATTTTAATAAAGAACCAAATAGAATTTCTGGAGATTAAGAACTCAATAGAAGAAATTAAAAATGAAATAGCCAGCTTATGTAGTAGAGTTCACCAGCTGGAGGAAAGAATCAGTGACATCGAAGATAGAAACCTGGAAATGACACGGATGGAAGAAGAAAGAGACTTGAGACTTAAAATAAATGAAAGAACTCTACAAGAGCTTTCTGACTCCATCAGAAAGAGCAATATAAGAATAATGGGAATACCAGAAGGAGAAGAAAGAGAGAAGGGAACAGAGAATATATTCAAACAAATTGTCGATGAGAACTTCCCAAACTTGTGGACAGAACTGGATCCTCGAATCCAAGAAGCAAATAGAACACCTAATTACATCAATCCCAACAGGCCTTCTCCAAGGCACATTGTATTGAAGCTGTCTAAAATCAAGGACAAAGAAAGAATCCTCAAGGCAGCCAGGGAAAAAAAAAGACGGTAACCTACAAAGGAAACCCCATTAGATTATCATCAGATTTTTCAGCAGAAACTCTACAAGCCAGGAGGGAGTGGAACCAAATATTCAAACTATTGAAAGAGAGAAATTATGAGCCAAGAATAATATATCCAGCAAAGATATCCTTTAGCTATGAAGGAGGAATAAAGACTTTTCCAGACATACAGAAACTGAGGGAATTTTCTAATACACGACCTGCACTACAAGAAATATTAAAAGAGGCTATTCGACCACCATCAACAGGGACAATTTGTGGCAACCAAAACATAAAAAGGGGGAGAGTAAAGGCCTGAATCGGAATATGGGAATGGAGAAAGTAAGCGTGCTGAAGAAAATGGAATACTCTAAATATCAAACTTTCTTCTACAAAAACTTAAGGGTAACCACTCAAAAAAAAAATCCAGAACTGAAATACATACTGTAATAAAAGAAGAAACAGAGGGAAACATCATACAATACCACCACACCAAAATAATAAACAACAAAAAGGCAAAGAAACAATAGAGACACAGCCTTACCAGAAAACTAAAGATAGAACGACAGGAAATCCTCACATATCAATAATCACCATAAATGTAAATGGACTGAACTCACCAAAAAAAGGCACAGAGTAGCAGATTGGATCAAAATACTAAACCCAACCATATGCCATCTCCAACAGACACATCTCAGCTTTAAGGACAAGCATAGACTCAAAGTGAAAGGGTGGAAATTGACACTCCAAGCAAATGGTATCCAGAGAAAATCAGGTGTAGCCATACTGATATCAGATGAAACATACTTCAGGGTGAAAAAGGTAACAAGAGACAAAGATGGACATTTCATAATGGTAAAGGGGACTATACAACAAGAAGACATAACAGTCATCAATATTTATGCCCCCAATCAGAGAGCACCGAAATATACCAAGCAACTACTAACAGAACTGAAGGGAGAAATTGATCAAAACACAATTATACTAGAGGACTTAAATACATCATTGACAGCTATGGATAGATCATCCAAACAGAAAATAAATAACGAAATAGCAGCCCTAAATGACATACTTGATGAAATGGACATAAATGACATATATAGAGCACTTCATCCTAAAACATCAAACTATACAGTTTTTTTTTCTAGTGTACATGGAACATTCTCTAGGATAGACCATATATTGGGACATAAAACTAACCTAAACAAATTTAAGAAGATTGAAATCATACCAAGTATATTCTCTGATCACAAGGCTTTGAAATTGGATATGAACTGCAAAAGGAAAGCAGAAAAAACACAAATACATGGAGATTAAACAACATACTTTTAAAGAACGACTGGGTCAAAGAAGAAATTAAAGGAGAGATCAAAAGATACATAAAAACAAATGACAATGAAAATATATCCTACCAAAATTTTTGGGATGCAGCAAAAGCAGTTTAAGAGGGAGATCTATATTATTACAGGCCTATCTCAAGAAACAAGAAAAATCTCAAATAAATAACCTCACATTACACCTAAAAGAACTAGAAAAAGAAGAACAAGTGAAACCCAATGTCAGCAGATGAAAAGAAATAACAAAAATCAGAGCAGAACTAAATGAAATAGAAAACAAAAAGACAATAGAAAAATTAATGTGACAAAGAGCTGGTTCTTTGAAAAGATTAACAAAATTGACAAACCCTTGGCTAGACTCACTAAGATAAAAAGAGAGGAGACACTAAGTAACAATATCAGAAATGAAACAGGGGAAGTTATCACGGATGCCACAGAAATACAAAGGATCATCCAAAAATACTATATAGGACTATATACCACCAAATTCAATAACCTAGAAGAAATGGACAAGTTCTTAGAAACATATAGCCTTCCTAGGCTGAACCACGAAGAACTGGAAAATCTAAACAGACCAATCACCAGTAATGAAATTGAATCAATCATCCAAAACCTTCCCAAAAGCAAAAGTCCGGGACCAGATGGCTTCACTAGTGAATTCTACCAAACCTTCAAACAGGATCTAATACCAATCCTGCTCAAACTCTTCCAAAAAACTGAAGAAGAGACAGTACTCCCTAACTCATTTTATGAGGCCAACATTACCCTGATATCAAAACCTGGTAAGGACAACACAAAAAAAGAAAACTACAGACCAATATCTCTGATGAATACAGATGCAAAAATACTAAACAAAATTCTAGCAAATCGAATACAACAATGCATTAAAAAGATTATTCATTACAACAAAGTGGGATTCATCCCCAGGGCACAAGGATGGTTCAACATCCGCAAATCCATCAATGTGATGCATCACATAAACAAAATAAAGGACAAAAATCATATGATTATATTAATTGATGCAGAAAAAGCATTTGACAAGATACAACATCCAGTTATGACTAAAACACTTAATAAAATAGGCATAGAAGGAAAATACCTTAGCATAATAAAGGCCATATATGACAAACCCTCAGCTAATCTCATAATTAATGGTGAAAAACTGAAGCCCTTTGCTCTACGTTCAGGAACACGACAGAGGAACTCACCTCTGCTTTTCAACATAGTGTTGGAAATCGTTGCCAGAGGAATCAGGCAAGAGAAAGAAATAAAAGGCATCCAAATTGGGAAAGAAGAAGTTAAACTGTCACTCTTTGCAGATGACATGATGCTGCTATATATAGAAAACTCTAAAGACTCCACCAAAAAGCTATTAGAAACAATCAACGAATACAGTACAGTTGCCGGCTACAAAATCAATGTACAAAAGTCCATTGCTTTCTTATATACTAAGAATAAAATCTCAGAAAAAGAAATATAAAATCAATTCCTTTTGCAATTGCAGTAAAAAGAATAAAATACTTAGGAATAAACTTAACCAAGGATGTGAAAGAACTATATGCTGAAAATTACAAAACATTTTTAAAAGAAATTGAAGAAGACACAAAGAAATGGAAAGACATTCTGTGCTCATGGATTGGAAGAATCAACATAGTTAAAATGGCCATTTTACCCAAAGCAATATACTGATTTAATGCAATCCCCATCAAAATCCCACTGGCATTTTTTAAAGAAGTGGAACAAAAAAGCATCAGATTTGTTTGGTACCACAAAAGACCCCGAATAGCCAAAGCAATCTTAAGAAAAAAGAGCAATACTGGAGGACTGGAGGTTTCACACTCCCTGACTTTAGCTTGTACTACAGGGCTACCATAATCAAAACAGCATGGTATTGGCAGAAAAACAGATCAATGGAATAGAATTGAGAACCCCAGAAATAAAACCACATAAATATGGACAGATATTTTTGACAAAGAAGCAAAAAACATGCAATGGAGAAAAGACAGCCTCTTCAGTTAATGGTGCTGGGAGAATTGGCAAGCCACATGCAAAAGAATAAAACTGGAATGCTGTCACCATGTACCAAAATTAATTCAAAATGGATCAAAGACTTAAGCATAAGTCCTGAAACAATAAACTGCATAGAAGAAAACATAGGTATTAAACTTATGGACCTTGGGTTCAAAGAGCATTTTATGAATTTGACTCCAAAGGCAAGGGAAGTAAAAGCTAAAATAAATGAATGGGACTATATGAAACTTAAAAGCTTCTGCACAGCAAAAGAAACCATCGACAAAATAAAGAGGCAACTAGCTGAATGGGAGAAGATTTTTGTAAACAGTGCCTCCAATAAAGGATTAATATCCAAAGTATACAATGAACTCATGCAACTCAACAACAAAAAAACAAACAACCCAATTGAAAAATGGGCAGAGGACATGAAGAGACATTTCTCCAAAGAGGACATACAAATGGCAAATAGATATATGAGAAAATGCTCAACATCAGTAATCATTAGAGAAATGCAAATAGAAACGACAATGAAATATCACCTCACCCCAGTCAGAATGGCTATCACCAACAAGACAAATAGTAACAAGTGTTGGAGAGGCTGTGGAGAAAAAGGAACCCTCATACACTGTTGGTGGGAATGGAGACTGGTGCAGCTGATATGGAAGGCATTGTGGAGGTTCCTCAAAAAAATTATGAATAGAATTACCATGTGACCCAGCAATCCCTCTCCTGGGTGGGTATCTACCAAAAAAATCTGAAAACGTTTATCCATAAAGAAACGTGTGCTCCAAAGTTCATTGCAGCTTTATTTACAGTGGCCAATACATGGAAACAACCAAAATGTCCTTCGAGAGATGAATGGATAAAGAAGTTGTGGTATATATACACAATGGAATACTATTCGGCGGTAACAAAAGATGAAATAGGACCATTTGTGACAACATGGATGGATACTGCGAGTATAATGCTAAGCGAAATAAGTTAGAGAGAAAATGCAGAGAACCATATGATTTCACTGATACATGGTATATAAACTAAAAACAACAAAAGAACAAGACAAATAAATGAGAAACAAAAATTCATAGACACAGACAATAGTTTAGTGGTTACCAGAGGGTAAGGGGGGAGGAGGGTGGGAGATGAGGGTAAGGGGGATCAAATATATGGTGATGGAAGGAGAACTGACTCTGGGTGGCGAAGACACAATGGGATTTATAGATGATGTAATACAGAATTGTACACCTGAAATCTATGTAATTTTACTAACAATTGTCACCCCAATAAATTTAAAAAAAATAGTAATAACAACAAAATAAACCAACATTCATTGAGTGCTTAATTATTACAGGCACTCTTCTAAGTGCTTTTACATCTGTTGATTTCTGTGTGCCCCCGACCCTCCATGGAAAAGAAACTTTAATAGATGGAGGAACAGACCTAAGCACAGAGATAGTATAAGTCATAGTAAATCCTGGAGTCGATATCGTAATCTAAGTGATGCGGTTCAAGTTTCTACACTCTTACGCTCATTGTTTAAACCTCAGTAGCTACCCATGAAATGAGTGACAAAAATGACTACTTAAAATCAGAAATTTCTGTATGGAACAAAGACAGCAAAAAAAAAAAAAAAAAGTTAAAGTCTACCCTCAAAAATATTTGCAACACATATGATAGGAGATTAATCGTAAGGAGCTGTTATAATTCAATAAGAAAAAAAAGAACAACAAATACCCTTTCCAACAGGCAAAAACAAAAACAAAAAAAAAAACAATTCTCAAGTAAAGCAATATAAACAAGCAATACCAAGTAAAATAGTTTAACTTCATGATAATCAAATAAAAGATTAAGCATATTCAGATATGCTATTTTTCATCTATTATATCAATGTGTTGAAATACTGTTATTGCCATTTTGTCCACTTTCATGTACTGTGTTAGAAAGACAACTTTACAGAACTTTTTGAAAGGTGATATACAATATTTACCCAAATTTAAATTGTGTATAACCCCTTTGTGTTGAGACTGCCCTTTTCAGAATTTATCCTAGTCAAATAAAAAGAAAAATGTCATTGATAATTGCAATTTGCAGTAGTCATATTTGTAAAAGTAAAAAATTATAAACTGGTTAAATGCGCAGGCATTGGGGAGTGGTTAATCAAATTATAGTAGCTTTCCACAATGGAATATCATTCAATCATTTAAAAGAGAAACATACAGACATATAATACTAATATGTGAAGATGTCCATTGGTAAACTGTTAAGCAAAACATTTTGTTACACATTAGGATGGATTGAATGGTTCTATTTATTTTAATATGCGTGTCTATACATTTGTATTTGAAGGTCCAGAAGACTACAAGAAAGTCTTACCACAACTGGCTCAGAATGGGGTAGGATGGTAGAGGATGGGGAAGAGAGTGGAAAGAAATATTGCAGAAAAGAATTATCTTTCTATGCTTATGATTATATTGTTTTACAGAAACAATTATCTACACAAATTACAGGCAACAAAAATATTATTAATTTTGAAAAAAACTAAGAAACTTTGCATTCCATAATACTATTTCTGCCATTTCCCTGTCATTCATTACACTCAATAGCTAAACCTGATTCTCCTGAAATGAAAGTCCTCAGCCAAACTCTCATATTTTTGAATCAAGACTTCATTCTCAACCAAGACAACACTTGCTTTCTTCTCTTCTTAGAATGTTCCTCTACAATTCTAGCCATCAACAATTCATTAATAGTAGCTATTTCTCAAAATGCTACTTACTCCTTGGCAGTTTCTGTGCTACTTTTTCACTTCTGTTTTTAAATTATAATATATATATGCGTATATATGTGTGTGTGTGTGTGTGTGTGTGTGTGTGTGTGTGTGTATTTACATATATATATAAACTTACCACAATATGGTATGTGTTATATAATCTATATGTATATATGTCTCTCTTCTCTATGAACTGCTAGGCTTTTCAGTGACAGTATCTCCTGTGTCTTTTTATCCTTCCATCATGTCTATCCCACAAGCATGTACATAGTAGATGCCCAAAAAATGTTCACTAAATTGTTTAATTAACTATATACATATATAGCGATTGATAATGTAAATGAAATGATAATGGCTGAGATTGTTTTGTAATTACTGAAACAAGTGATTTATCTATAGTGAGATTTGCTTTCATTTCTTTGAGGAAATGGATATTAAAATCATTCACATAAAAACAAGAGATACAGCAAAGCGGCTAATATATAAACAATTGTAAGATAAATGATGCCCTAGAGAAATCTATTCAATGTTAATATAGCAGCATAATCATCTTTATTAAAAGCGTATCATTAGTGAAATTCTTGTCATGCTAACAAGGATGAGAATCTGAAGTTTTAAAACTGTTCAAGCGCAGCCACCTGACTCCAGGTAAGGGATTATAATTTCTAAACTCAGGTACCAGTTCTAACAATTGAAGAGACTGGCAGCAACATGAATCAACATTAAGCTAATCCTTATGCAATTTATCTTCATTTCCCTCAAACCAGATCTGTTACCTACTAACTTATTTCTGTGTTGGGTTCTAATGCCTGCTCATCACCTCTCTTGCCACCCCCGCCAAAAAAAAAAACAAAAAAAAACAGTAATTTAAAACTTGGAAGTTTTTGAAATACAGTTTCCCTATGCCTTCTATACATTAAAGAAGCTCTCACTCTGTTATCACTTAAGTGATAATTCAGCCTATTTACATAATTCTATAGATGGAGGACTCACTCTCTAGGTAAAGTCTCTAATTCAAATTTTACATAGTGTTAAATAGAGGAAAACAGTTCAAAATTGAAACTAAAATATGCCTTCTTATAATTTATACCTACAGCGCCTGAATTCTATATCTGGAACAGCAAAACATAAACACAATTGCGTTTCAATATTAGACACGGGACTATTCCACATTTCTCAATTTCTTTTCACTCTATTTTTTTTTTATTAAGCACTTGCATCCAATAGCAGTACACTCTGAGTGCCTGATCCATGTAATTTTCCTATTCATCTCTTCTGCCCTCACATTCATCCTGTTTTAGCTGATTTCTAAGATCGTAAGGCAATGTTATTGTCTCTACTTAACAAATCCCTTCTTTTTCTCTGCAGTTTTAATATTGTAATAAGTACGCTGCACTCTGAAACTTGGTATAAGTTGTCTCGCCAATATCCAGTACTCTTGACTTCATTTCCTGAAATCCTATGAAAGTGTGCCTTGAGAATGTACTCCCTATATTTACTCTGTCAATATATGCAGATCTCCTACTTTATGATCTTTTGTCCAATCTAAGTTTTTAAACCCTAAATCTAGATTGTAAACCCAGAACCTTCTTCCAAAAGCATGATTTTGCCAAAGAGGATTCCCCAGATATGAATTATGTCTGCCTAACCAAAATTTAGTAAATGTGTCCATTTCCAAAATGCATGTTTGCAGAACTTTGCTACCCTTCTACCTATAACACCTGTTTGTCCCAACCATTCTGTAGCCATAATTCATCTAAAGAAATAGCCCCTATTCTTGATCTGTCCAATTTCATGTACCAGTCTTATAACAAACAGTTAGTATCTATACAACTTATAGTGAAGACTGTAATATTCCAATTAGATTCAGCTGAAAAAGTAAATAAGGAAAACAGAATAATTCTAATTATAGATATCAATTTAGATATCTAGATACATTTATATATAAATGTATTTACTTCTCTTTAATTAATCTTTTTTTAAATGACTATATGTATAGATTTTTGATTGAAAATATATTTAAAGTTAAAAATCCTTCAAAGGTAATGAGGTCTTAAACATCTATTCAATTTTAATTTGGCTGTAATCTGCCAAGGAAGGCTTACCACAAATTATAATTTGTTATGACAAATAAAAGAAAAAAAATAAATGCATGCATTATACCAGAGAGAGGCCAAAAAAGGTTAACATTTTCTCTCTCAGTCCTGAAAGAAAGTCAATAAGTGACTCTTTGAAGCTTTACCAGAAAAGCTGGGTCTTAGTGATAGTGAAGAAAATCTATTCTGAAATTGTTCCTATGAAAGAAAACAGATAAAACAAAAAATAATGGGTAATATGTAGAAAACATAAAGAAATAACTGCTGTAGGGTTTTTGTTTTTCTGTTTCTTTGTTTGTTTTTTAATCCAGAGTGAGATTCTTCATCTTTAGTCAACCTTACACAGATTCAACATTAGTTCAGCAATGGTTCTTGATGAAATAAATTTTTAAGGTCCACATCAGTACTTTAACAGTGAATTTTATCTTTCAGTATTTTAGAGAAAGATAAATTAGAAAACAACTTATATGCCAGTTAGAAGTATCTAATAATGGGGTCAATTAAATCTGATTAATAAATGTTCTATAAATTGAATATTTTTACTAGTTCAAATTATATAAAGCATAGAAGACAAATAGGTGGAAACATGCTTCTAATTTCATCGCAAATGGTCATGAATTCTTTCTGAGATATTGTTTCATTGGGCATTTGCACTTTCTGTTCCCTCAGCCTGGAACCTGCTCCTCCCAGGTACCTGTATATCCTCTCCTCTGCTGTTTTGCTTCTTAATTCAAATACACCCTTTTAATCACACTTTCCTTGTCCATCTTATCTAAAGCTGCAAACGCCGCTCAACCAGTCCCTATCCTTTTCTTGACATTTTTCGAAGTTCTTGTATGTTTTCCCACTAACATGCTCCACAAGAGCAGGATTCTTTTTTCTTTTTACCTTTGATTACTACTACTATATTCTCAGCAACAAGAATAATGCACAACACATAAAAGGCCCTCCATAAGCATTTGTTAAAATAAAACTGAGTAAGGAAAGAAATTTAAAAATAATCATGTGGTGAGCCTATAACTTTTAACTGCAAATTGAGAAAGTTCAGAAGAAAAACTAAACGTATGCTCATTGATCTTTTTTTAATTAAATTTTATTGGGGTGACAATGATTAGTAAAGTGACATAGGTTTCAGGTGTACAATTCCATAATACATCATCTATATATCACATGTGTGTTCACCACCCAGAGTCAGTTCTCCTTCCATCACCAAATATTTGATCTCTTTTACCCTCATTTACCACCACCACACCCTTACACTCCGATAACCTCTAAAGTATTGTCTGTGTCTATGAGCTTTTCTTTCTTCATTTGTTTGTCTTGTTCCTTTGTTGTTTTCAGTTTTATATACCACCTATCAGTGAAATCATATGGTTCTCTACTTTTTCTATCTGATTTATTTCTCTTAGCATAATAATCTCAATATCCATCATGTTGTCACAAATGGCACTATTTCATCTTTTCTTATGGCAGAATAGTATTCCATTGTGTATTATATACCACATTTTCTTTATCTAATCACCCATCAAAGGACATTTTGGTTGTTTCCATGTATTGGCCACCGTAAATAGAGCTTCAATGAACATTGGAGGACACTTGTTTTTATGGATAAATGTTTTCAGATTTTTTTGGTAAATAGCCAGGAGAGCAATTGTTGGGTCATATGGTAATTCTATTCTTAATTTTCTGAGGAACTTCCACACTGCTTTCCATAGCGGCTGCACCAATCTGCATTCCCACCAACAGTGTATGAGGGTTCTTTTTTCTCCATAGCCTCTCCAACACTTGTTACTATTTGTCTTCTTGATGATAGCCATTCTAACTGGTGTGAGGTTATATCTTATTGTGTTTTTTATTTGCATTTCTCTGATGATTAGTGATTTTGAGCATTTTTTCATGTGTCTATTGGCCATTCGTATGTCCTTTCTGGAGAAATGTCTATTCAGGACATCTGCCCATTTTTCAAATGGATTATTTGTGGGGTTTTTTGTTATTATTGTTGTTGCTGAGTTGTATGAGTTCCTTACATATTTTGGATATTAGCCCCTTATCAGAGGTGTTGTTAGCAAAAATCTCCTCCTGTTCGGTTCGTTGCCTCTTTAATTTGTCAATGGTTTCTATAAATGGTGGTGGGAGAATTGGAAAGCATGTGCAAAAGAATGAAACTAATTGTTATTTGTCACCATGTACCAAAATTAACTCAAAATGGGGCAAAGACCTAAACATAAAACCTGAAACAATAAACTGCATAGAAGAACACATAGGTACTGAACTTATGGACCTTGGGTTCAAAGAGTATTTTATGAATTTGACTTCAAAGGCAAGGGAAGTAAAAGCTAAAATAAATAAATGGGACTATATCAAACTAACAAGCTACTGGTCATTGATTTTTTTTTTCAAAAGAGGCTAAAAGAAATATGGAAGGCATAGTAAAAAGAAATGTCATGCAAACAGAAAAAAATAGGAAGAATCTTACAAGTTCATCGTGGCATCTTGGGGAAGGCTCTGGTGTAATTAAATTTTATCAGAGCATGTAAACATATGAAATATGGGCTAAAATGTTAAATTTAAAAAGTCTATATTTAAAATATATTCTTCTCTTAACCTCCTATGAGCTACTCAGTCAGATTGCCTCATTAACTTTATGGGCTCAACATGCTGCCAGTACCCAAGCTTAAACCTGCCTCATCTCTACACATCAAAGGCCTTTGAACTCTCACTCATTTACAAATGATATACTTGAAATGGAGATTCACCATGGGTATTCAGATGCAATTGTTGAAGTCTTTCAATTTGTTCCATACCATTTCCAATTTCATTACCATCTTGGTGCATCTTTAAACTCTGAATTCTTGGCTTTGATTCTTTAAGTTATTCTTCAAACATAGTGTTTTTTTGTTTGTTTGTTTGCTTGTTTGGTTTTTTTTTTTGGGGGGGGGGGTTGGTTTTAATATATCAGTATTCCTCAATAGGCTCTGATATAATGTACTCCAATTTACATCATTCTCTTCTTTCTTTTAATTGGGCCACTCCCCTAAGTCAAGTTCCACATACCAGTTAGAACTCTAGTAACTCTACTGTGATGGCAATCAAGAGATACTGTACAGCATCCTGGTTTAGAAGTTTTGGACATTAGAGTTGGAAGATCATGGTGGGTGAGTGGGTGTGAGGGGTGGCAGGGTGTCATATACACACCCCCATACAAAAGGATAACTGACTGAAAGCAACAATGGGAAAGAAAGCAAGTACAGTTTACTGAATGATTCTTTTTAACCCAAGATAACCACAATGAATGGGTGTATTATACATGTGTTGGAATCTTGATTTCATGGAGTTAACCTCCTCCATGCTATTCGCCACTTACTTAATCTCTCAATGCCATGCTGTTCATTGTGAACACACAATGCAATATACAGATGATGTATTATAGACTTGTATACTTCAAACCTATACAGTTTTATTTAAATCAATAAATTTAATTTAAAAATTCAGTAGGATTCTAATTACCTCAAAAAAGAGTGCTCATTCATAGTCCTCTTTGATATTATTCCAATTCACCTTCTCAATTATTTTTCCTATTACTACTTTCTAAACAAATCTACCTAATCATGTCTCTTCAAATGCCTTATGCTTTTCCTCCTAAATTGTTCACAATCTGATATTCAATGACTGTATAATATACCCCTAATGCTGTTTTTCTGTTTAATCATCTGTTAGTTAGCATACGAATTGTTGATCCACCAAAGTCAGTCTGTTTTATTCACTGATATAGCCCAAACACTTCGGATATTATTGTTGAATAAATAATGTTCAAATATTTTATACTTCCAAAATAACCCTGAATCAATTGCTTCTTCTTCATGTGTCTGCTTTAAATTAGGCTCTCATTAACACTTTCCTGGACAATTATAATAGTCTTCTAACTAAATGTCATTCCTAATATTTCTCCAGGCCAATGAATCCTCTCTTTTTAGGAATGTCTTCAAAACCAAAAATCCAATCCTATGATTTTTCTCTTGGAAATCAGGCCATTCCTAAGAAAGTTTAGGAAAGTTATAGCCTTATAAAAGACTACTTATCCAATTTCCTCTACTGCCACTCCACAGCACTTTTCTTTGGACTGCTCTATCAAAGAGAATGAAACTTTTATTTATGTTTAAAAGCACAGAACACAGACAAGTGAACTTTTATAAGGAATAGTGGAAGCTCAAGACTAGTAAAAGCATGGTAAACTATACCAAAAGAACATAATGCCCTCTCAAACAATCACTTTCAAACTTTTTTTACTTATCATCATTGTAGAAAACATTATTACATTGCCTCTTAAGTTTATATATACATAAATATGTGCATATATAAATAAATACGAGTATACACACAAGAATATATATTTCACAAGAATGTCTGCATGACATTCTATATTTACAAGTAAATACTATATTTACAAATTCCCAGGATATTTGTCATCATCAAATGCAATCTATTCTATTTTCTTTTTATTGTATTAGGTTCCATTTATGCAGCTACATTTCACTAGCTGCACAAATTATTTTCACTAATGAGTTGTGATGCACAATTTGAAGAAAAACAAATCTGTTAAAGGGGGTTAAATCTTTGGCATGATTGAATCATAGCCCAGAGTATAGATAGCATTATTCAATGAAATGGAACTTCTGTTGGCGATTCTGCAACTGTCATAGAATATTGGAGTTATCCCGTCACACTAAGAGTAAGTAAATGCTACTTCAATTTTCAAAAAGATTAGGGAAAAATCATATTTTATAAGCTACATCACTGGTAAGATGGATAACTTAAGGAACCATTTGTGAACACAGAAAAAAAAAGTTACAATAACTAGTGTCCAACTCATTTCTGTAAAAATTAATCAAATCAGACTAACCACAGCTGCCTAGTTGCAAAACCAGTATATTGATGATCGGTAGTATAATTTTCAAAGGCATAAGGAAATAAAGGGCCCTTTCACTTTTATGACAGACATAGCATAGTGTGGTCATTAACCCTATTTCTTTGTTCTATTGGATGCACAACTATATTTCCTAGTCTCCCTTGGGAATTAGGTGGCACCATGTGACTAAGTTCTGGCCGACTAAATGTGATTTGAAAGTGATATCACCGCCTTCAGATTGACTCCTCACCTTGGTAACCCAGACTCCTTTGCCAACAATTTACTATCTTGTTCTCCTCATACCTACCTCACTGGTCACTGCTGGAGTTTGTTTTACGGTTCCCACCTCCCCTCTCCACTGTTGGCATGCCCAAGGTTAGTCATTAGAGTACTTCGGTTCTCTGCCTAAACTTGCTTGCTTACATCTAAGTTTCATGCTTTTAAATACCAACTATACACAGATGACTGATAAAACATATATTTAGTTTTATGTGAATGTTAGATCTATATATCCAACTGCTTCCTGAGTAATTTAGTCTAATAAGCATCTTAGATGTAAAAGTCTAAAACTGAACTCCTGATTCTCCTTTCCAAACCTGTGCCTCACCGATCTTCTCTATTTGGTAATTGATAAAATCATTCTTCCTGGTGTAAGCCAAAAATCTCAGAATCATCCTTGAATACCATCTTCCACAATCCACACTGAGTCCATCAGCAAATTGTTTCCTTTAAAATGTAGCCCAAAGCCAACAACGTTCACTAGCACTTCCACTGCTCTCATCCTAGTCTAAGTTTCCCTCCTCTCTCATCTCTTATTATTGCAGTAAGTTTCCAACTGGCTTCCTTACTTCTAACTTTTTACCTGAAGTCTATCATTCACACTGAAGCCTGGGTGATCTATTTATAGAATTATACTCTTAAGAACACTGGTATAATAACAATATCCAGTCTGACCCTTTAAAATGACAATCAGATCATATCACTTTTCTGAACTTCATATACGAGTATATATGGCACTCATTCAAATTTTGAAAATGTGAAAAAGACTGTTTAACATGCTACATTAAGTCAAAAGAACGATGAATGGAGTTATTTTTTAGAATAATTTTGAAAAGCTATTTTTCAATATAAATCAACATGCCAGTTGTATTTGTTTTTTTGAAGTTATAATTCCATCACAATTTATAATCCTATTTATTTGGCCTTGGTAACAAAATATCCAGAATCAGTTTGATTAGTCAAATCTGCCAAACTGCTAAAATACTATTTTGGAGATTTAGCAATATTTTAATCATATAGTAATCATTCTTCAGGATTATGTATCACATACCCTGTAATTATATTATTTTAATATTTTACAAATTACAAAATATACTTGACATCAACAACCATTATCTAAGTCTGAAGCTCTTGGATACTATGATAAATATAAGAAAGACTGCATTAACAAAACAAAACAAAAATCTAAAGAAAAAAATTACATAAGCACACACTCTAAACACTATGCTCTATTTTACCACACACACACACACAAACACACACACAATTATTTTAATCAAACATGACTTACTTTACGAAAGTATGCCCATATTTATTTCATGTTAAACAGCTCTAAAAATGAGTTATTCCTAGCTGCTGTTATAGGTTTATAGACATTTAGTAATATAAACAAATTAAGTAATAGAATTTTACATTTATAATGATGCATAAGTAAGGCTATTTTCTTCTGGTGTAAGATCACAAAACACACACACACACATATATTTTCATAATTAAAGTATTTCTCACAAACTGAAAATTCAAAATCAAGAATATGAAATCATATCTTCAAATTTTGGCTCATATATACCCTTTTATTTTTCCTGCCCTGGCTCTTCCGAATTAGACCCAGAGGGACTTATTTCCTTGGCTCTGCCTCAACCTGAAGATAAACAATGCAAGGGATCTTTTTTTACTTGTGTGACACCACCCGGTTTCTTAAAAATGCCTTTTATCTATGAATTTCATTTCTAATAAGAATAGTAAACTTTAAAATGACGAAACCATATTAACATCTTTAAATGTATAGTAGTTATATAGGCTAAAAGGCTAAAAAGTTAACATTATAACCTTCATTTCTATTCTCCTTTAAACCAAATTATTTCTCTATTTTTTTAATGTGATATTGCCGATCGTCAAGTCCCCCAAGTCACACAGATGAAAGATTTTATCTAAGGTAGTTTAATCATTTTGATACAAACACTGTATAAAGAGAATGCCTAATGACTGGATTAAACATTTTATTTCATTGGTATTTCTTTTATATTTAATGTTTGCCTTTAGTACAGAAAAATTAAGGAATTACCTGGAGTTCACTGCCACAAATGATATCACAGAGGCCTAATAGATTTTCTTCAAGCGTCTATACATTATAAATGTAAGTTACAAAACTAATTTGTATCTGACAAAAGTAATTTGTAAAAGACTATTTCAAAAACTATTTATCTGACATCTATTCAAAAAGCATTTTCTGCACTTAAATTAGAATGACCATAGAAATTGGCTAACCTTTTACGACACAGTGACTTAAAAATCCATTAAATGTCTTTTAAAAATGTACTACTTGACTCCTTTGTAATTCTAAGAGCAAACAGCTATCTAACATTTTCAGGATCATTACATTAAAAATGATAAGGAAAGAAAATCATTAACTAATTTGTATTTCTCTTCTAATGGGACTAGAATTAGTAATTACTTTTGCTGGTAAAACATCCTGTAGTCAGTCACTTGTGTCGAAATCACATGCGTATTGTTGAAGGTACGGGACCTACTGAACTTTAATTACAAAAGCTCACAGTTGTATTTCTAGACCAGTACTAACACAAGTTACATAGAATGTTCAAACTTACTTATTTAACCCATTATTCTCAAACTTCCATTTCCTATAATGCATTTACTTTTTTTTTTGACTTTTTATAGACTTCAGTCATGTTTGGCCATGTACCTTAAGTACTATAACATTCAGTAAATATTTACTAAATTAATGTGTGAATAAATGTAGACATTTAAAAAGAAATGAGAAGCAAGGCAGAGGCTTGTATATTCAAGACTTTCATTCAAATATCGTAAGAATCATGGAAGTTACGATGATCAGCCATTACAACTTGAAGTTTTATTTACTTCAGAGGGTGACTTACAAGCACACAAGGAATTACTTCCCTCTGCATTTCACCTGCTGCCCTTGCTAAAATGACTACAGAATCTATGTGTTAAAATTTCACTTCATCCACATATTTCTTTGATGACATTAGCGATCTAACTGCACTCTTCAGGCCATATTTAATATACTTCAGTCCTAAAATCATATTTTAAATTCCGACAATGCATCCATCAGTAGCATTTTTATGACATCATATATTTTCTAATAAAAGTTGAGGTGAAGAACAACATTGTCACCCTTAACAGAAATAATGAAACTAACCACAAAGCAGTTGACAGAATTTTTAAATGATAAATCCATGCCAAAACAATCTGTAAAATTACACGGTACTTCATATTACAGAATTTAAATTTGATTTTAAAATTGCCGGTGTCTTCACTGATATGTTATTGTAATTGAAATGTGTCAGAATAAATTTTCGGTAGGACCTAAGAATAGAAACCTAGTTTACCTACAGATTCCTTACTGGGAAAGGCCATATCTCTGGTGACTTAAGTTTACCACAAATCAACATTTATTTTCTTTATTATAGAAAGCTATATCCCTAAGGATAATGATATGATATAATGGAAGTGGTTGTTGTCAAGTCATGTATTTGTCTTGATAAGCAACCAATCAAATACTATATTATTGGTAAAGAATTATTCTCTAGAATTAGGTCAACTGAAATGTGAACTTAACCAATCTCACAAACTTACATCGATAACCTCAAGTAAGCTTCCTGGGCCCTCCTGTTACAAACAAAGAATAATTTTAAATATCGTAATCAGTCTCCAAGGTGTCTTATGCCTTTTCTTACAGAAGGGGATGCTCTGCACACACTAACCCAGGGCTTCAGCTTCGGTCACAGGCAGTGTTCCAAGTAGTATTCCAAGTACATACACCCAGGAACATCCTGAACTATAAACTGATTCCTAAACACAAGGCACATTCGCGAAGGAGAACTTCAAAAAAATTAGTGGCTCTTGCATGCTCCATTAGAAATTCTCCTCATACTAACTGGGCTTTCAGAGTACATCAACACAGAGAAAGCAGTTGTTCCCACATCTTAAAATAGCACAGATTGAACATTTAACCTTTCTGCTGTCCAGTCAGGGTCTAATTACTATTTTATGTTTAAAAACAAACTGGACACTTTCCATTTTGTGTTTCTCATCATGAAATAGAACATAGGCAGAAGAAAAACAAACTCATTGATCTTTAAAAGTTGGAAACTAGAAAACAAGGTATTTGCAGGAATTCGAAAGAATGATGTCAACTAGTCAATTTTTCTATTAAAACACTGGTCCTTCAAAGTAACTCTATTTTAAGTAATTACCCTTGAGTAAAAAGGATTTGGTGATTCTTTGGATTATTCATGATGAGAGATAATTATATTTTCTAATCCTGGTGTTATATTTAGCAACTTACTTAGGCTTTATAGAGGACATGAACTCTCAGGGCACTTAGAATAACTGTGTCTGCCCAAGATTTGTCACATGTTCACTGTTTATAAGTAACCTAGTTTATTTACTAGATACTGTCAATGCCTCCTCCCAGCAATAAAAATACCCGTTAATGTAGTTTAATTACCAGGACTGCACCAAATAGAGTGGCGTTTTCCATTTTCCTAAGAAATATCTCCCAAGCCAACATCTCAAATCTGACTTGGAATGGCTAAATGATCAATATTCAAGTTTATATGCTTAATGTGATCACATTTAACTCTTCTACTGGAAATGGAATGAGGAAACCATTATTAAAAATCAGTTAAACAGTTGTTTGGTTTTAAAAATATATACTATAAAATGTTTTTTTATTTTGAAATATATTTGAATTTCTTTCCTATTTTTCTTTCATTTGGGCAAGTCCATAAACGGTGATCATGGGCAATAGAGCAGGCTGCTCCAACAGAATAGAAGGATCAGGTACATGATGCCAAAAATTCAGATTATGTGTCTAAGCTCTTCAACTTGCTGCCCCTGTGACCTTGGGTAAGTCACTTAGGTATTCTGAAACTCATTTTCTTCACCTTTAATGGTTTTGGCTCTCTCTTTTTAGAGATTGCAGTCAGTAAATGGGAATTTTTCTGTGATAGACAAAAGACTGTCTGATAAGTAGATACATCAGATCCCTTCTGGGAGCTTGACAGGTACATGACATTGCACTGTGTGCGGGCGCTGATGCTGGCAGGAATAGTGGGTGACCTGCTGTCGGAGCTCATGGAGGTAATCAGGAGGATTGCTCCAAATGTCCTTCTAAAAGCATTACCCACCTGGGGGAAATTCTCATCCAAAGAGTGCCGAAGGATAGTGCTGTCATAATTGTGCTTTTCGCTGTGTCCTTCTCACCACTTGCACAATGTTTATCCCGTTTCAAGATACCATCTGTGGTGTTTTCCAACATCATCATCTCAGAGGCTGAAGGCATCACACATAGCTGAAATAATTATTGCTATGAACACATCTGGTGCTTTTGGAATTGTCAAAGAAAACTGCCGGCTTCTATAACCTATTGACTTCGTTCTATATTTTATCATCCTTGATATTAAAACTGCAGTTGAGTTTGGCACTTGTGAAGTTGGATAAAAGATGCTATATCCACAAACATAATTTACAAAGGCAAAGGAAATGGAAAATTTTGCTTTCACATAACCATGATAGTAAGAGTACTTAACTTGCAATGCTTTCTGTCTTTAAAGAAATGCAACCCTCTGGACATGGGTGTATAGGTACAAAATACTGTGTGGCTCTGTTAGAAATTATACGCCACTTTTGTTTGATGTGTTATTATGATTTCTGTTAGGTTTTTGGATTTACAAAATATATATTTTTTTTCAGTTAGAAAGCTTCATAACTTTCCCAGCTCATACACATGAAACTCTCTCATTCCTCTCAAGTACCATTTTGCTCATTTGTATAATTAGTTTAAATGCCTGAGCTCTTCATGGGATGATATATGCTTTTTTGAGGACAGAGATTGTTATGCATTCATTCATGTGCCCCCACAGTGATTTTCCCTTGTCTTGCAATGACATTTTTTATTAAATTATAAATAAGTAAAAAGTGTTTGTAATCAGGAAGTCTAATGGCATTTTAAGAGGAGTTTTTTTTCCTAACAGTAAACACTTAAACAAACAAAACAACTAACACTTCTACTGTTCGTAATATGTAATGATGGGAGATTGCTGTGCCTGTTTCACATCATATTGCACAGGTCAGTCATTTATTGACATATAAGAGCTGACATATAATAAAGTGATTAAAATAATTTAAATGCAATCCTAGTTTAAACTAAAATACCTGTCTATATATACATAAGAGAAAAAATAGCTATTGAAAACAAACTATCTAGAAAGAATTTGATTTCTTCTTTCCCTCTTTGTTTCTGCAAGTATTTTTTTGAATATCTGTTGCAAATCAAGTGATGAAAAGCAGATTTATTGCATTAATAAACAAAGTCTCAAAATTGAGTAAATTTTCTTCAATGTATTATTAGACTATTATGAACTATTAGACTACAGACCTATAGATTACAGAGTTAGTTATAGAATTGTAACTATAGAACTATAACCCTGAGTTAATTATAGACTTATAGATTACAGAGTTAAATGTTTTAATCAATAACATTATAACAACTAGAGAAAAAGAGCAACAAAGAGAAATAACTCTTTCAGGGTTTTTATTTGGTTTTAAACTTTATTTAAAACTATTATTTTTATTCATTAAAATATATCTTAACTACTGTTTTAACTACTGTTTTGTTACAAAACAGAAGACTTCACTCAGTAAAACTATCTCTGTAACCGCAATCTATATCATATTTCACTGAAAATATTAAAAATTAATTAGGTTAAAGTTTCTTCCAAAATGTCTCATATATGACTTCACTATTGCATTTTTTTCTCTTTCACTATTTATTACAATAACTTCTAAGTCTCTTTCCCTCCAAATCCCCACAATTTTCCTTCTCCTCATTCTCATCAATTATATCTTGAGAAAACAATAAACATTATCACTTATAGTTTCAAAAGTATTATTTGAATAGGCTCTCAATAATTAATAACTATGTGATTAATTTTAAAAATAAGCTTCGTATTTACAACTTTATTTTAGAATGAATAAATAAACATCATACTGAATGAAGGTGCATCTTAATGTCCCATAGTAGTAGAATAAATTTGATCAGCTTGACCTAATCCCTGAAAAGTGATCTTGGAGGTAAAAAGAAAAAAGAAAGAAAAAGAAAAGAAAAGAAAAGAAGCAGAGGAATCTAAGCAAAATGCAAAATCCAAATAAACAAGTTGCAACAGAAATCTCACTTTGAGAGAAACACCAAATAACTGGAGTCAGATACATGAAATTTCAAATTCTGTATATTGTGATCTACAGCACTGATTGCAAAAAATGAGAAAAAAGAAAATGTCATCTTTACTTAAAGCTCGACTTTTTGGTTGTAGGACTGACCACGTTTAACAAGAAACAAAAATGCTCAAATATCCTAGACACTTATTCTTACATATTTTTTTTCATTGTATCAAGCAGATTTTAAATTGCTAAAACTCAAAACGAGTTGGGGAAGAAAATGACAACACATCAAATTATTAGCTAAATATAGTTCTATAGAAAGAATATTCTGAAAAGAATATTGGCTCTTTAAAGATAAAGGAACACTAGGGTCAGCCATTAATATCAAAGGCAAGCAAATACCGTTCCAAGTATCCCAGATAATATGCACTAATAGTGGGTTTTAGCTGGATTCAAGCAGCTGCAGGTGCCTGTTTAGCAGCTGCAGAGGCAACGCGCGCGCGCGCGCGCACACACACGGATAGACATTCACACAGTGCAATATAAATATAAACTAGCTCTCTTGAAATGTAAAGAACAGAAAACTGTAAACAGATAAAAAAAATACTCAAAAAGTAATGAGCTCATATAAATGCGCAAACACTAGCTCTCCATCTCTTTGTGATTGTTTCATTCCTAACAGTTCAAGATTTTAAAGCATAATATGGACACATACTTAGGCTGGGATTCTAAGAGAAAGTTCTTTCTCCAAAATATTTACTTGCTGGTGGACCCAGAGCAACTTACATGATTTTTATTTACCTCAGTTTTCCCATTCCATAAAATACCTTAACAGTTGAATTTGTCACAAGGTTTTGTAACTAGGATTACATATAGACCAAATATCTGCATATAAAACAGTACAGTGCCTGTGTGCAGTGATAAATAATTTTTAATTATTACTCTATTATTATTATTCTACAATTAATAGTGTGTGTGAAGTAAAAATGATTTATTTTATCATCAGATATTTTATTTGAATTCATAAAAGCATACTATTCTACTAATTTTCCAGTTATTTGATACGCACATGTGTTTTACTAGACTTTTAAATAACATTAAATAGGGTAGCAATTAATTTCGCTGTAGAATCAGTAAAAGAAGAATAGTTCCCAAACTTACTTTTTCTATGTTAGACTTGGTAGTCATTGATCAACAGAAAACAATTACACTCCCTCACAAATACACAATTAGCATTTATGGAAACAGGCATTATTTTAAGTTATACAGGAAGGAAATAAAGCAAGTTTTTTGGTTCGCTGGTTTTGTTTTATTATCAGAAGTAAACAAAACAATGGTCACAGATGTAAGAATCACCAGCTTTGGCAAATACCTTACCTTAGTTGAGAGAATGACTAAATTATATTAAACGTTAAGATGTAATATACCTTGCATTAGTTTCTTATTGCTGCTACAATTTACCACAAACTGAGTGGCTTAGAACAATACATATTTATTATCTTGTAATTCTGGAGCTCACAAGTCTGAAATAGATCTCACTGGGCCAAAATCAAGATGTCAGCAGGGACAAATTGCTTCTGGAAGCTTTAGAGAAGAAGCTATTTATTTGCCTTTTTCAGCTTCTAGAGGGTTTCTGTGTCCCTTCGTCCATGGCCCTGCCATACATCTTTAAAGTCAGCATAACGGATCAAGTCCTTCTCATCCTCCCAGTACTCTCCCTCTGTTTCCCCTCTACCACTTTTAAGGATCTTTGTGATTACACTGGGCCCACCCAGAAAATCTAGGATAATATTACTATTTTAAGGTCAAGGGATTAGCAAACAAATCCATCTGCAACTTTATTTTCTCTTTGCAGAGTGTAAATATCACAGGTTCCAGGGATTCAGATGTGCACATCTTTGAGAGGCCATTATTCTGACTAAGACCTATTTCTCTTCTGATAATTTTGGAGGAACTACTAGTACTGTCAGTGCACTTAACTATTTGACTGTTTTAAATACGTACATGCATATTTAAAGACTGTGTGTATATAGATAGATAGATAGATAGATAGATAGATAGATAGATAGATAGATAGATAGATAGATAGATAGATGATAGATATACTTTATGTAAAAGTAGTAATATACAAGTAGTAACAAAAAGTGAGTCACACACACACACACACCTTACTACTTTGTTTCCCCGAAAATAAGACCTAGCCAGACAATCAGCTCTAATATGTCTTTTGGAGCAAAAATTAATATAAGACTCAGTATATATTATATTACATTATATTATATTATACTATACTATATTATATTATATTATATTACATAAGACCCGGTCTTATTTTGCTATAATATAAGACCGGGTCTTATAGTAATTTTTGCTCCAAAAGACGCATTAGAGCTGATTGTCTGGCTAGGTTTTATTTTTCGGGGAAACACGGTGTTGCGTATGGTCACAATAAGCCTGATCTGAAAGACCTGTCTGAAAAAGTAGCATGTAAAAAGAGGCTTGAATGAAGTGAAAAAGTAAAAACAGATGGAGGGGAGGGGGCAATTTCAAGCAAAGGACAGTCTGACTGGAACTGAGAGAGTGGAGAGGGGTAGTGGTTGAAGAATAAGGGTAAAAAGAAGTAGAATACATTGTTTGTTTGTTTGTTTTTAATTAAATTTAGGAGTGAGGTACACTTGAGCAGAACAGCATCCTGATCGGAAAGCATCAATATGGTTGCTGTATACAGAACAGGCTGCTGTGAGACAGCCTATTAAGACCTAGCCCAACAATCAGCTCTAATATGTCTTTTGGTGGAAGCGGGAAGACCAGTTTGGAGGCTATGCTAATAATCCAGATGAGACATAACAAGGTCTTGGACCATCGTGGAAGAAGAGGACATGAAAAAAAAACATGTAGGATTTGGATGTATTTAGAATGAAGGTGTGGCAAATTTTACTGGTGGAAAGCTGTTGAAGTCAGGAAAGAAAAAGGAAAAGAAACCTAGAGAACCCCTAGATTTTTATCCTGAGACACTGGAAGAACATAGCTCATGTTTACAGAAATGGAGAAAAATATTAGGTTGGTGCAAAAGTAATTGCGCTTTTTGCAATTTTTTTAACCTTTTAAACTGCAATTACTTTTGCACCAACATAATATAAGGGAAGCATATTTAGGAGGACAAATCAAGAGCTCTATTTTGCACACATTAATTAAGCTTACAGATAACCTAGGGGATTTTGCTGTCAGATACTACTAGTAATCCATCAATAGTCATTCTTGACTCTTTAATAACAGATCTCCTGAGTTTTAGCTGGACACATTTCTTAGTTTCTCTTGAAGCTTGGTGTAGCTATGTGCCTTAATGATGGCCATTGGAGTACAAGAGAAAGTATGTGTGCCAGCTCTGGATTGTGCCCTTAAAAGAATGATATGTGTGTTCCCCTGACCCTTTTTATATTCTTGCTATCTTGTTATCTTGAAGATAACAGAGTTGTCCTATCAACCTTGACCATCGACATGAAAGAGATTAACTGATGAACTGCTCAGTTAAATACATTTTGGGATCTCTTATAGCAGTTTAGCTAGTGCTTCACAAAATACAACATCTCGCAAAGATATTGACTAGGCAGCTGACTCCTATACTGTATGAGTTCACAATCATGGGAGAGTTCAAGGATAGAGAAATGCTAGTGGGAGTCTTCAGCACAGAGGTGGTAATGGGAGCCAGAGGACAGGATGATCTGCTGATATCCAACATTTTCTTCAGATAAAAATCAATTGTCTCCACACTCATGGGTCCATTCCACTATGACGGAATGGGCTCTGAAGAGTATGGCTTTGGCCTTGATTTGTTTTTTTTGTTTTGTTTTGTTTTGTTTTTTCCTTTTTGACTGCCACTCCACAGACTCAACAGTACCAGCTAGAATACTGAAAGACATCTAGCAATCAAGCAGAGTAGAAAAGTGATCTTGGAAGGAGAGCAGGTCATTTTAGTATTCATTATTTTACTACATAGAGGCCAGACTTAAAAAAATGAAAATTCTACTTGGATATTTAGGATTATGTTGATGCTAAAGAATATGGGTTTCTCCTTATCAGAGGTCATATCCTGAAGAATCCAGAAAGCATAGATGTTCTGCTTGATCAAGCAATACCTTTTTTTTTTTTTAAATTAAATCTGAGTGACTCAGGTAAAGTTTTAACCCCACAACTCTCCAAGGTTTTGCTCATCATTCTAATTCACAAATGAATGCAATTGAGCTGGCACTGCTAGGGATGTGAGTTTAGGAGTTCAAGCTAAAAATGATTCTTCTAGCAGGATCAATCCCCTATGCAAAAATTAATACAACATATTTTATCTTGCAAATGTGTTTACTTTGTACATATTAGCCACTGAAACTTCATTGTGAAACTGTATAGCCTAAATCCATACTTCTCCCCTTCTCTGTAATAGCAGTTTTACTGAAGCACTGGAAGAACATATTCAGGTATCTTCTTCACATACCTGGTATATTGCTTTATACACACAGCAAAGAGAAGGAGGGGATGAGCGAGCGTTTCATTGGACTGGAAGCCAGGACTTGACCTCTGAAAATCTCAGGGTTAAGGACAGCATCAGTGTTGATGACTATAGGCGGAAACATTTCAGGATATCAGAGTTGTAGTCTTTGAATTTTGGTCTTTGAATTTATGTTATTCAATTGGCTAAGTTTTCCTGACATTAATGTATTTTTCAAAAATCTTATATAAGTTGAGACTACAAACAGAGCATGGCATCGGTTCCTTTTTCTCCTATAGTAAAGAACCCTGAATATAAAAACTGTTAAATAGATATCATCATCATCATCATCATTATTATTATTATTATTATTATTATTATTATTTTATTATACTTGTGCTTTCAAATCTATTGAGGAATTTTGGCTCACAAAATCTTACTTAATAAAAGCCTTTCAATATTTCACTATCAGAAAAGAATCTATATAACGAAATAAAATAACTGTCATAATTGATTATATATCAATGTGTGTACACCAAATGCACATGAATAAATTTAATTGGACCATGAATCTGAACATGAACTGAATCAGGTTGCTCCCAGATTCACCCAGCATTTTATGAAACCTATTACTCTTATCTGACATTACTGCAGTATAACCGACCATAGTGACATTTGATTCCATTCTGTTTTATCATTGCTTTGTAGCAAATCGTTCTCACCAATCAGTGATAAAAATACTGAGGCAATTGTAGTACAACCAAGAAGACATCTACTACCCTTTTTACGTAGCAAGTGTGTCCAAAAATATATGAACAGTATAAACCTGGTCTCTTTATTTAGCCCATCTTGAAATAATTGTAACACAAATAGAGAATTTATATAATTCAAGCTAGATAAACACACAATTCTAAGTTAATAAAAAGAAAAAAAATAAGCATGTTTTAACTATTTTATCTGTAGCTTAAAGACTGACCAAAAGTGTAAATTGTTAACTACAAATATAAGTTTATACTCTATGTCAATTATTAGAAGATTAGAAGAATAAAAGCAATTTTTCCTCTGAATGCCTACGTTTCTATTTGCTTAGTTTGTTATAATAGCATTCAATGTATAATATTTATAATGGAGGTATATTTTCTGTAGTAAATATCCACAAACGATGTGAAACAATACATTTTTCCACTACTCTTTTTTACAAATATCTGCTGGCAGTGAGGAAGTGTAACAGCAAAGATTTGTTTCATGTGTTCAATTCCTTAATATGTTTATTTTTCCAAGATTATCATGAGGTTATGATTATCTATATTCATACATATCTCTGTGTGTGTCTCTGTGTTTCTGTATCTGCACTTTACTCTTCCATTTAAATACTAGATGTGAGGAGAAGAAAACTAATATAAACTAAAAAGAAAGTCGTAATTTTACTCTCAATTAATATAGTTTCCAAAATTTGAACAACTCTTCTAAATAAATTAACTTTAATAAATGTAAATGGTCATGTTTTATGGATGATTAGCTTATAATTTCACTCTGATTTCCCATAGAGTTTTAACATTTTTACCCTTTTGCCATGCAATGAAATGTTACATAGAGATTTTTGTTATTCTGTTTAAACTCATTTCTTATTACCCAGATTGTAACAGCATTGCACCCATGTAAGTAAAATGTATTTAAAATTATTTCATAAGGGAACAATAGGTCTATATTATCACACCTCTTATCCTTCTCAAAGAAAATTATTTTACTAAAAATTATGTGAATACGTTATTTTATTCATACTTGACAAAATAGAATAGTGCCAACCAAATGGAACAATTTCTTGGTAATAACCATCATCCCTGTTTGGGAACATTATGGCCTGCAGCATCAATGTTTATGAGAACAAAATACATTTATTTTGTTACAGATTTCGAACTATCTGTTCTCACTAGAAAATGACTCTATATGTAAAAAAAACCGACAGCTTCCTGCTTGTATTTCGGAGACTTTCCAAAATGTGTATAAGCTGAAAATAAACATCAATTTGAAGAACCCCACAGCCTTTTTTTTTTTTTTTTTTTGTGAGTTAGTTTAATTTCTCTCATGAAAGGATACACATCTCCAGTTGGCCATTCTTTACAATTCAGCATGTTACTATTTTATTAAATATTTTTAATGCCAATATCTGTTTAAATGAATCTTAGAATCCTATGTAAAATCAATGTAAGAAATAATGTCGGAGCAAAAGTAGATCTAAATGATTAAAGTGAAAACAAAAAGAAAGAAACTGGGAAAACACCTTGAAATCTTATTTCATCCTCTGACTCTCTCAATTTCATATTCACATAATTAAGATGCAATTTCATCTCATAAAGCTGTCGTGAGGAATAAATCAGGCAATCTATGTGAAATATTAAACTTAGGACGTGGCCTTTTGTATTTAATACACGCTTTTAAAAACATTTAAATGCAATAAGATATTGCATGGTATAAAAAAAGCGGAACCAGACTGGGAATTATTTATTACCCACTCCAACTAGCTATTTGGTGTAGTATATATCATATATGGACTGTTGTTCCTATTTGTAAAATGAGGAAAGTAATGTGATAATCTCTAAATCACTGTGAGTATGTAAATTAGAAAATAAACCAAATCACAAATTTTCTTTGACATGAGATGATGCATATAAAATTACAAAATATTTAATGAGAAAAGAATAGCTCAAAAAATAGAAAATAAACAATCTAACAAAATAAGACAATGAAAAGGAAAATTAAAATCAAATAATACACGGAGAAAATAAGGAAAAGTAGTGAAATATTCAAGGCCAGGAGATATATAATCTGATAGAAGAATGTTACCGAAGGCTTTGGCATAATAAATAAAAATATATATATGGAGCCTATGCAGGCCAATTTAAAAAATCAATAATAAAAATAAATATTCAAAAAGAAAAGAAATATATGAATTATGCATTTGGGAGTAAGTCAAGATATGTGGAAGATGAAGTCCTACAGATGAATTGTAAAATATATGTATAGAGTTAAATGTTTCTAAAGTAGAAAAATACACATAAACAAAATTGCACTTAACACAGATTTATGAGTAACATACATTTTACATAAATATAATCCAAATAAAATGATAATTTGAAACAAAAATGTAATTTCCTAAAGTTTACAGGTTTCACTGTTTTAAATATTTTTTTCATACCAATATTATTGGTTGATAATATTGCTATACCTAGTTTATGGAAGAGAAAACAGAACAGAGAAGTGGCTTTTCTAGTCTACACAACAGATTACTATATACATTCTGTTTAAATCCCAGTCATGATTCCTTGGATATTGTCCGTCTTTATATTTATGGTTTTCGGGAATTTTGATGAGGGCAGCTGACAAGGTTAGGGGAGTAGAGACAAAGACTTTAAAGAGTAGAGAGGATAATACTGGCTTCCTCTCTGATCTAGATATCTCTTAGTCAAAATATGCCAGTCTTAATTTCAGAACCGTGAGTTATCCTAACACCAATAGTCTTTCCTTATAAATACTTGATGTTCTAATATTACCAGCAAGCCCTAAGTTCATGGCTTTAGGTACTTAGATTGAAGGTACTACTTACCTAACAATGCTTAGTGGCTAATGATTTGTTTTTCCAACTCACATTGCACCATTTTCTCGCAGCAATCATTCTCTCCCTTAAATAATGATCTTAATTAAAATGTCATATCAACATTTTATCCTGCGTTAGATTAAATATTTTTTTTTAATTTTTTTTAATTTCATGTAACAAAGCTTTCATTAGAGATATTACTTCATCACTAAATATTTTGTTTTTTAAATAGCACATAGCTGCCAAACTGACAGAATCCAAAGTATACACTGAAATACAACACTTATTATCTTTAGATCTTTTTTCCATGAAATTCATATCCACTGAAATTTATAATTTAATTTAGTTGTATAGGTTTAAAATACTATAAACTGACCAATGATTCTAATTTACCTAGGTTAATTATCATCAAGATAATAATAATAGTAACAATAGCAACATTAAAAGTCAATCTGCTAATATGTCTTTGAAACTATCTTAATCCCTGGATCTATACTGATTACTTATAAAAGATTAACTTTTTAATTCTTAAACAAAATACACACAATATTTAATAGTAAACTAAACTTATACTGTATTATTTGCTTCTATAATTTCATTTATTCAACTATTCAAATGCAATCAAATTCAAATACAGCCTATATTAAATTAAAAGTACCTAGGGTGCTAGTATCTCAATTAGTGAAAATAAGCACAATTTATGCCATTGAATTTAATTATTTTAAATAGTAAGTTTCATGTGAATATTTCATTTGAATTTATAGATATTATATAAGAAGGAGAAAAATAATGCAAAAAGTGTTATAATATATTATGTAAAATTATAATCAGGAACTTGAAAAACAAAAACAAGATGTTATTTTTCATCCAACAAATTGGATAAAAATGTTAAATTCTGATCTAAATTAAATATTAATAAATTAGACAGATAAATGATACAAAATTCATTGGGATAATAAGAAACAGAAAATTATAAAAATGTGTCATCTCATCTATTCCTTGTATATATGTAAATTTGTTTAGCCATTTTGCAGGGAAGTTTGAAAGTATCTATTAAAATTTCAAATGTCTATGTACCAAGTTTTAGTAGCAATGTACACATATTTCTAGAGAAATATCTGCACATATACCTAAGGAGTCATGTTTAAGGAAAGACATTGGAAATAAATATTATGTTATTGAGAATATCGATAACGCACTTATACAATGGTACATAAATACTACAAAATGTAGACTGGAACCAGGTAGATCTATATGTGTAAACATTAAGGGATTGCCAAGACCTGTATATGTAAATGAAAAAAAGAAAACAACCTTATAGATATTGATGCCAGAGATTAGCTCAAAGGAGGGGATCTTAGGATTGGATGAGGGGTTGTTAGAGCTGGCATGAGCATCCGAAGCTCTCTGCAAACTTCCCATTGGGGACAATAAAAATGTGCTGAAATGTTCTCACAGAGTTTGGTGCTTATGAATGGCTTATCTCCTTAGATTAGCACTAGATTTTATAAATTTTTCCGTTCCAATGGAGGGCCATCTTACTGCCCAATTCTTCCTAAAGCTGTTCCTTTCTCAATTATGAATCAACAAGAAGGAAGGGCTCCAGCTGGTTCTGTGAATTATTGCATTTAAGATTCATTTTTTCAGAAGGCAATTTCCAAATTAATTAATGAGTTCAACAATTCATCAACAATATGGAGTAATAAATTCTTCCTGAAGATTTCCAAGTTCCTTCCAACTGAGGAAAAGGTTACATTTGGGAGCAAGTGGCTAATATGATTATCATGCTAAGAATCCAGTTGATCTTCTATCTAAAATGACCTCCACCTCTGTGAAGAGAGGTGAAAGAAACTCCTCTCATTTCCACTTTCCTATGTAATTCATCTTCCATTACCACTCTCCTATTGCACAATCCCAAGACATGGAATACAAAGATGAAACACTCATTACTTACATGTATATATATTTACACACACACACACACACACACACACACACACATACCCCAAGGTCTGACAATTAAGTTCACGAACTTGCCACCGTGTACTTACATTGGCAACACCGTGTACAAACAACTTGAAATACCAACGTTTCATAATCCTGGTATATCAGTGTGTCACAGCTGTGTTCCTGTTGACATGTGGAGGTGTCTTACTGAGTGGTGTTCATTATTGTTTTGTGTTTATGTGTGCCGTCGCGAGAATGTCTGAGCTTGAATTAGAGCAATGAACAAACATTAAATTTCTTGTTAAACTTGGCAAGAGTGCCAGTGAAATCAGGAACATGTTAGTCTTAGTTTCTGGGGACAATGCCATGAAGAAAATGGCAGTGTACAAATGGATTAAACATTTTATCTCAGGGGAGAGAAAGCATCACTGATGAAGAGAGGTCAGGCTGGCTAGTAACGAGCAGAACTGATGAAAACATTGCAAAAAATCGTCAAAATTCTGCGTCAAAATTGTCAGCTGACTGAGAAGCATAGCACACCAAGAAAACATCAATAGAGAAACAGCAAAATCTTAAATGAAAATCTTGGCGTGAGAAAGGTTTGTGCAAAAATGGTCCCGAAGGAGCTCTTGCATCATGACAATGCACCAGCTCACTTGGTACTGTCTGTGAGGAAGTTTTCAGCCAGTAAACAAATAACTATGTTGGAACACCCTCCCTACTCACCTGATCTGGCTCGCAGTGACTTCTTTCTTTACCTGAAGATAAAGGAAATATTGAAAGGAAGACATTTTGATGACATTCAGGACCTCAAGGGTAATACGACAGCTCTGATGGCCATTCCAGAAAAAGAGTTCCAAAAGTGCTTTGAAGGGTAGACTAGGCACTGGCATAGGTGCATAGCCTCCCAAGGAGAGTATTTCAAAGGTGACCATAGTGATATTCAGCAATGAGGTATGTAGCACTTTTTCTAGGAAGAGTTCGCGAACTTAATTGTACAACCTCGTGTGTGAGTGTGAGTGTGTGAGAGAGAGAGTGTGTGTGTGTGTGTGTGTGTGTGTGTGTGTGTGTGTGTGTACTATTAAGATACATTCTGGAGCCAGACTGCATGCATTTGAAATCTGAATTAACCATTAAGAACAGTGTTGGGCATGCTACTTAACCTCTGTATATATTGATGTCCCCATCTGTAAAATGCAACTGCCTGAAAAGTCCTAATGTTTTTGATGAGTTATAAATGGAATAAAATTCATAATATTCTTGGCCCAACGGTTGGCTATTTTGGTTTTCTAAATAAATTTTGAAAGTAGACTTTTAAAACAATTTGCATTGTAAATGGAGACATGTTATTTTATACGGACGGCTCCATAAATTTCATATAATATTCAATATAAATGATACCCCTTCAAACTATAGAGTTGCATGATATCTTACAAGGAGAAATCTAAAACCAAGTCCAGAAAAAGGGATATTTATGTCATTAGATGGCATCATTGTTATGTAAATAAAAATTAAATATAATAAAAGAATGGGTGGAAAAAAGTAGAAAATAATAGTAAAGTACATAAATATGGAGAGTTCTTATTTAATCCCATCTGTTCTCATGGTATTTATTCTTTGAGGTTCCTGAAATGGAACAGTTTAAAGTGGTCACTGACCACAGGAAGGGTTAGTACTTTTTAATTTCTTTAATTTACAGCATTTAGTGTTCAGATTTTATCAGGCATAATATAAAATTGATTAGTGTTCTAGTCCTCAGAAGTGAGAAGTTTATGGTTCCATTTCTATGCATCGTCTATGATAAACAGATCCCAGGGAAGAGCTGGAACAGATCCAAGGCAGATAATTCAATATGTAGATGTATTTTCATATACTTCAAAGAAAAATTCCATGACTTCTGCCAAATCCATTGATCAAAGTTCTGATGAATAATATCTATTCGGCAAAATCATCTTATAAAATACATAATATTCTAAGCAACTATTAGTCTTCTTGAATTGTACAAACATTCCATTAAATGTGTGTGTGTGTGTGTGTGCGTGTGTGCACAGGCACACTAAATCATGATTTTGTCTTAAGCTTGGTTTTAAGTTACTCCATTGTGGTTAAAAGACAAACATCCCACAAAAAATCACTATGGTTTTAAAAATAAAACTGATGTAGTCATTGACATGAAAATGTCATTTGATTTAAGTTACAGGCAATTATATAATGAAAAATGTAGTCAAATATGGCCAGTTCCATAACAGCCCTTTAGGATTATTGCACATCAGAAAGCACAATGGATTTTTACTAAACTCTTAACATTACACTATAGCTTTCACCATTAATAGATATTCAAGTCAAGCTTATCTTGACTAAATATTTTCATTTCCATTCCTAAAATTGAATCAATGTGTACCATCCTTCCTACACTACATGATAGATCTCATGGGTCGTAACAAGAGTATCTATCTGCTCATGCAGTGAAATGCTGAAAGGTGGTACATTTCACTCTGAACTCTTTATTATTCCCAACATACAGTTGATTTTTTTTTCTTTTCTTTTTTTTTGTTTTGGCAATCAAGGAGTTTAAAAATTTCCAACTCCAACATAAATGCATTAGCATGGCACATTTCAACTTTGAACAGAACACTGCAAGATGAGGCTGCCAATATACGACAAAAAAACCCTCATTTGTACATGGTAAGCATTTTTAAATCAATTGGAAAACAAAAAACCAGTAGCTGCTATTACTAAGTTGTTGATACTTCTTGGGAAACTGTAACTTCCTTTTCAGTGTTCTGGCTATAATTTTGAACTGACAAGCCTATGAGGTTTTATATGAAAAATTGTGTTTTCTTTTCTACTTGCTGGGTGATAAGCAATTAGAGAGTCATGTTTATCACCTCTTTTAGAGACTCTTTTGAACAACAGAGTAAGATACCGTACGATAGTATAGAACTACTGAAAACATGCACTGTCAATCATTTCTTAATACTGAAATGGTTTTACATGACATATTACAATCAACCCAAATGCGTATTTTAAGCACAAATGAATAATACATTCAAATATAAACATTTTTTTTAATATAACCAATAATTTTTGCCTGTATAAGAAATAAGTAAAAGTTGGTGCCAAACTTTTTAAATCATCATGCTGTATTTTTGGTCATATTCAATTTTGTGATAAATATAGATATGTCTCATACACTTTACTAAAATTGGTTCTTTTCTTTCTGTCATCAACAGACAAATCTTTAGATTGAGCTTCAACTGTATCGCACATTTGCTCAGAGCTTTCTATTATCTCTTCCTTTCTTGTCATTAATCATCATAATATATCTGAGAAAACAACCTCTCTTGCTGGTTACAATCTTCTCATTCCATGAAAGTAACAGCTTAGAGAGAGAGAAATGAGCAGGATTGGGTATACAAAGAGCATGAGCTGAGTGTAAGGATAGGATGCGACTTGTTTTTGAGACACAAAATAAATAGAACAGATCAGATGTATAAATAAAACCAAACAGACTACCCAAGTGATGTGAAGTTTAAAATAAATACTAAGTTAGAAAACCCTCCATCTCTCTCTCTATCCATTCAACAAAGTTGTATAACATCAGTGAGTGAGAGAGAAAAGATCCTTGTTCTCTTCAAACAAACATTCTAGAAGGAACAAACGATAAACAAGTTAAAAATTAATGTTATTCCTTAATTTAAAAATAAATAAATATATAAATAAACATACAAGTAAACATCAGGAAAAGATAAGGGCTACGATGGAAGTCAAATGGATAAATTGACATAGTGACTGGTGAAAGGCAGGGACAGAGATGCTGGATTACATTGGATAAGAATGTCAGGAAAAGCCCCTCTGGGATAAAACTGAAAACTGAATGATGAGAAGGAACCAACCATGGAAAGAGTTGGAGAAAGAAAGAGGAGTCAGTGACTATCTGCTACCTTAGTTCGTCTACTCTAAAATATACATTTTTGATATATTGATACCTCTGAAATTGGGATGTGTGTAATAATTGCTGTTAGCTTGTTGGCACTCATGACTTTGTGGTAACTGTCTGCACATGTGTGAACTCTTGTTATTTCTGATGGCTCGTTGGCACAACTTCAATGCCTTGACGTTCAAACCAATAAACCATTTAAGAACCATTTGAGGAAGAAATAGGAGTTAACAAGAATTTGCTGTATACAAACCTTGTACTAACACCATCTGGTAAAATTAAGAAATTACCAGCATTAACCTTATAGAATAATTGTCAGTAGTGTGGTAGAATATCCCAGGGACTAGGCTGAAATATTCAATCACCAAGGTTTTTGATGATACGGACAATGAAAACAAATAGGTGAAGAATGAGTACAGGGTAGACTATCAATAGTAATAGTTTTAGGAATACGTAACCCATTTATTTTGTTCCTTTTTTGTATTTTTATGTATGCACAAGAATGACACACTAAAAATTCTAGTATTAAAAGTCTCTTTGAATATGTGATAAAAGTTCTGAGTGATACAAAAAAGGTATTATAAATGGTCAACAATTTTTTTCCATTAAATGGTACATAAAATAACGGTTCATCTTAAAATTGATGGTGTCCTAAATACTGAAATCATTGCTCTTTCCAAAGCTCTGCCATGTACTGTTGAGTAAGGCAGACATGAACCCAACATTTACAAGGTTTTCACCAGAGTGAGAATAGAAATAATACAACTAAGAAAATTAAATGAATCGGTCATTACAAGTTGATAACTACTACAAAGACAACAATAAAAGTAATTATGTGCAATGCATGTAAGCACATATAGGGAAAATGAGGAGTGTTGTTAAGTCTAATTTAAATTATAGGGAGATATAAATTATCAGAGAAAACTTGTTAGAGACTAACTCTTAAACTAAGTCTTGAAGGAAGTGTCAGTCATATCAAAGGTATTAGGAAAGCATTTCAAGGAAAGGAGAAGTCTATACGAAGTAAACTAGTTGGTATATTCTAGGAATGGAAAGATCTGGGAGACTGAATACTCAAGGAATGAAAAGAGAATTGGCATGTAACGGTCAGGTTTTTAGTGAACTGTATAGGAGGTAATCACGTAGGGCAGTATAGACAGCATGAAGGAATTTATATTTTACTCTAGGTGCAAATGGAAGGGACTGAAGCATTTTGACAGAGGGAATTACGTAATTAGAATTATGTTTTAAAAACATCACTCTTGAAGCTCTGAAGAGACTGGATTACAGGTACTCAGTGAAAATGCAAGAGCAGTTAGAACGCTGTCACAATAGTGCAAGTGAGAGATAATGATGGTTTAGACTAGGTATTAGCCGTGGGGATGAAGAGAATGAATGGATTCTACATACAGTTTATCCAGTCACAGGACTCACTGGTGGATTCAATGGTGATTGAGGAGAAATAAACATGCTTTTGAGTTTCTAATTTAAGCAATCAAAAGTATGAGAATACCGATTCCTGAAATTGTATGACCAATGGATGAACTCATTGAGGTGAGAAATGAGATTCCAGCATTTACCTTTGGAGACATTAAGCTAACATATATGTTATTCATCCTATGTAAATTCTGTATGTGCATTTATATTTATGAGTCAGGATGTATTTATCAGAGTTCAGATAAAAACTTTGATAATGCTGGGGATTTTTTTCACATCAATACGTATTTGCAAGTCTGTAGAGGACGATGAGCCTGCAAAGGAGTATGGAAACAAAACAGTCTGAGAGAATATCTGTCCAACAAAGAATAGATAACTTGTTGACAATCAGATATGACATTATCCATTAGATTTGACAACATGGAGATTGCGGGTATTCTTGAAAAACAACAACAACAAAAGAGTTTGGTTGAATGGTGTGGAGTGAAATTTGGATAGAATGTGAGAAAATGCTAACAGTATACACAGATAATTGAAGTTCAGTTGTAAAAGAGTGGACAGCCACAGGGATTTGTACAGCAAGGATGTATAAACTGCAAACATGAGGCAAAACTGAGAACAGCAAATCTTAATGAGATGGGAGGGGAAACTACTCCTTAGGCTGCTTGGCTGAGCAGCAGAAAATAAAAAAAAGTTCAAGTGAAGGTAAGAGGAATGTACAGAGATATACCCTCTTCTGAGTTTTCTCGAGTAGGTCTAGTGTTTCAGAGGTCGCTCATAACCTAATGTTTTGACTGAATATTATTCCAGTTAGGAAAGGTTGCGTTAGGTTTGCCATCCTCATGAAAACCCCACACTAAGTTTCTGTGTCTCGGCTCCTATTAAATGATTTTGAAAAGACTTGCTCATACAAGTTCGCTACAGTCCAGTGGGAACCATGGGCATCTTGAAACTGCTTGTTATAATACAAGGGGTTTATAATACAGACCTTGAAGAATACTACTTTTGCAACCAGATAGTTTTCCAGAAGCTAGTGTGATAACAGGGAACACCATGAATTTTCACTTAGAAAAGGTTATATTGTATTTATTTGCTATCCGATAAACTTTAGATATAAGTAGAAAAGCAGGAAAAGGTAAAAAAAAGTTACCATTGGAATATGCAATAGAATATTTGTTCCATCAAGAGGGCAAGATACATATTAAGTCAATCAAATAATATACTGATTGGGTATAGATTCTGTTTGGAGACGTGAACAAAGATGTAACACCTCATGGTATACAAAGAGAAGCAGAAAAAACACAAAAAGACATTGTGGATAGCAGTGAGGGAGGCAAGCAGGAATAAGTCGGTAGTGTCTATTTGGTCAAAATCACATGGTGAGGAGTCACATATTTATAGTAGTAAAAAATGACATGACTGACAGTTCTTTTAATGTAAAGAAAGTGAACCAAAGGCAATCCTAACAAAAGCAGAACATGAGCCAGGATTAAGGACTCATCTTTACCCCCATCCATCCATCTCCCTCTCCAAGGTACCATTATTTCTAAATCTCTGTGTGGAAATGCTTTCCCTCCTCACCCCCTCCTGGCACTAGAGAGTCTGAGCTCCAACTCGTAGTTGAAAGAAAATTGATAAATAATAACTGCTTTGTGACAGAACAATAAATACTATTGCAAAAAGTTTCCTTTTCATCACACAATTAATGAGTCTCCAAGTCAAAAGCAATAATCATAAAGCTTTGAAATGCAAGTGTAGTTGGAGATAATGTGTTACACTCACGGAGAGAAAATGAAGACTGTAGCAACAGCCATCCAGTTGGTAGAAAAAATATTTCTTCATAGAAAAATACCTTGCCAAAATAGTGAGATTTTACCAACAGATAAACCTTAGGAAGAGTAATCTATTATAAAAATAATAAATGTAGTCATTTATAATGTCAAAGATGTAAACACTACCAATTTATCCCTGCTCCTACCACTTTTGAAAGATGGAATAAAACCACACAGCAACCAAAAGAAAGCTGTTTTTTAAAATTATATAAAGCAAGCAAACAAACAAACAAACAAAAATGGTGATATTTAGTGTTATCTGAGGTAATAGTTTGTCATCTTAGTAATATGTATAATCTTTAACAACAAAGAGAGAAGGAGGAAGTCATTTCCATTTCATACTTTTTCCCCCATGTTTCTGTTGTACTCTTTTGGGTATAGAGCATAATAAACTTATTTTTAATAGGAGGAACTGATCTTGTAATATTCTGCATTTAACCTTAAACTTTATTCCTTCCCTCAATTAAGTAGAACCAGATAAAACTGAAATGAAGCAGTAAGAAAAGCTTCACAGCTAGCTGAAAAGTCAAAGGGCAAAAAAAATAAAGAAGAAGAAAAAAAACCTGTGATCTATTGTGGAGGGAAAGACAAAGAATTACTGCAGGGAGGTGGTAAACTCAGTCAGTTATTACGAGGAAGGTCTGAAGGCCACATAAGTGCCAATCTTGACAAGGCCAATATCATAGTTGTGCAATCAGCAGGATGGACACACACACACACACTTTATTTTTCTTTCTCCACCCCCTTGTGTATTAGATATCTTTTCAATTCTATGTTAACTATGACCACAAGCTGCCAGATATGACTTAAATGTGTCATGTCAGGCATAACTGACTAAGACCCTTCTAGACCACCCAGCACACACACGTTTCAGAGAAAAATAATACAGTTTGAAATCCAAATCACTGAAATATAGAATAGGAAAGCATTTTGGCTTCCTTGAACATCAAATTGATCTTTGTAGATAGTAACTTCTTGTTCTTTATCCTATTATGATCTTAAACACTACTAAGAATTCAAATATATATAATAAAATTAATATATATATATATATTTTAATTCAACGCATTGATTATCAATTTTTTTGCAACTGCTATTTTTTTCTTCAAAAGTATTTGGAGCATGTTTTGGATGAAGTTGTTTATTGTACAAAATAAAATATATTTAAAAAGTGATGCAGAGTTGTGCTTGTGGATAGAGAACACATTTTAATTTGGTTACCAAAGCTGATGAAACATGTATGGCTAGAATACTGCTGGTTTGTAGTTATTCTCCTTAGTCATGGAAGGATTAGAAATTTCAACAGTTTTTAGGGAAATTTGCATGCTATAATGGAATATTAGCCATCTCAAAATACCGAGTCTTTTCCTCCTAAATATGTTCTTTTCTAAGGCAAATTATCTTGTGAAATATTCTACGGGAAGAATCAATATAAATGGATTATACTCTTTTCTAGATGGCAAAGGAGACACGGGAAGCTGGCCAATTTATCTCTTTTCAGCAACAATTTTACAAATGTACAACAGACATTTACTGGGCACCTATTTTATATCAAAGAATCTGCCAAATGGCCCAGATTATCTGTGATGGAGTGGAAAGAACAAATAAGTTGTACTTTATGAGACATTAATGTTAGCTATGCAATGCTAGGTCTTGGGTCTTGCAGCAAAATGTCTAGAATTCCAATTTCAATTATGTTGAGAGCAAGTTAAGAAACTAAGCAAACTCTCTTAACACTGAAACACAACTACCAAATCTATAAATAGGGTTATTGGGAACAAACAAGCTCTAAAATTTGGTGATACTGAAATTAGAGCCAAGCTGGAAGTTGAATCATGGTTGTTTAGCTACAAACAGTAATATATTACTGTTTTATATTTTAGAATGACAATACTAGCCAGTGATCAACTAACTGAACGTGCTTTTGGATGTATTTTCCCAGAAGGGGCGAAAAAGCTACACTCACACTTGCTCACCCAGCCCCCATAAAAACAAATGACACAAAAGTAGAATATTATTAGTTATGTAATTTATTGCAATGGACTGTGGGTTTTGGGTATTGTATCTATCTGTCATTATTTATTTTGTAATAGAACTTTAAAAATGCATCAAATGTGAAAAACATACTCTACAGCACTTGCATACCTAATGCATTTGATACTTTGAGCAAATACCTCCTCTATATGACAAAATTATTTTCATTAATAATCATGTGGTAATTGTTATTTTCTTCATTTGTTGTCTTTTTCTTTGGTTTAAAGTAATTGATAAAAAAAGGAGAATGAGTTTTAATTTGTGATATATTGTTCAAAATCAGTAAAAAGTATTTTATGTGTGAATTAAAATCTGCTGGTTACCAAACAAAACATCACATCTTGGAGTGTGCATTCTTTTTTACCATTTTATAAATTTAAATGCAAAGTAATCACTCAATTTTCATTGCTTAATCTTTATAGTCATGCACCATTACTGCCATTGTCAATTTTTAAACTATAGGTATATGTAGCACCACATATGCACAGGGATTACAAACAGGGATACATAATAGCACATGGGATGGCCATGTGAACTGCACCCACAATAATTTTAAATAATTTTCAACAAATTGCTCTCCAAACTGAAGTGTGTAGCTGAGTCTCTGTGTGGAGGGGTTGACTGTACAATTAGGAGTTTTCAAAATTAACTCCATGCAAAGCAACATTTATTAAAGGATAAAATATTAAAATGTGCTAACTGAAAGCTTGCACATATATTTTTAAAACTCAAAAGTAACCATATGCATTTTTTGTAGAACTTGGATTGATAAAAAATATTTTTCAACTAAGGTATATTTTATAACTGACACAGTTTAAAGTTTATGGTCTATGGTGAAAATTTAAAAGATTGGCTTTTATTATTGTTTTACATTCTCAACCATACTCGTATACCCCTTATGCTTGCACACAAGGTGCAACATTCTCACAAGTCCACCCTTGGTACACCACTCCGCTAGTGTCAGAGTTTTTACTAAGTAAGGTCTTTTCTTTCTTAGCCACAGAATTGCTGTCATAAGACTCAAAATGCATTAATGGCCCAAACATAGAGGGTTAGAAATTTCTCATTCAAGTAAATCTAAGAAGTATTTATAAACCCCTTGTGTAAGGGGTATATAAAAACTATTCCTGATTGGTGGGCAACGACATATGATAGCAGAGAGGAGCCTCTACTCCACAGAGTCATCAGGGATCCAGGCTGATGATGTACACTCTGTGGTGTTGTACCTGCAATTTTCAAGGGGCGATTTTTATAGAGGTGGAGAACAGTGGGGGACATATTTGAAAATCTTTTATAGACTATGCTTAAAAGAGGCACAAGCATTTCCATGCACATTATGCTGACTTAAACTTAATTTCATGCCCCCATTTAATTGCAAAGGAGACTGAGAAATCCATTTTAACTGTATCCTCAGAAAGAAAACAGATATTGGTGAGCAACCAGTTATCTCTAACATACCTACCTTAAACCCTTTCTTTCTGATTTGACAAGGATTTACCCGTCTCTAATATTTCCTTATCTCAACACAGCTGTCTGCCTTCACTGTAGTACCCTTCCATAACTCCCATGTCACTAGCCTTAATTTAAATGCATTATAATTGAAAGGAAGTTGGATGTGGAATTCCAGGTACCATGAATGATATTTTATAGACATTAACTCCTTTCATCTCAGTAACTAACTCCTTCAATGTTCTTTCATAAAAGTCCTTTTTGTAATAATCCATACATATTGCCTGAAGGTTGCTAAGCAGAGAACTATGATTAAACAACTGCTATTACAAGTCTTTCACCTACTATTCAACCCACCCAACCCCTAAACCTAAGAAATAAGAAAAAAAATGAATTTGTGTTTATACCATCCCTATCTATACTTCTTTATTTTAGAACATTTTCTCCAAATGCAATTCAATTTCATGCCCAAGTAACTTATGTTCTTATTTTGCTCCATGGAGGACCCTTATATCATCTTCCGACGTTGACCAGCGCCCCAGACATTTCTTAACCTACTCCCTCATTCACTGTTTATTCATTCCATGCACTCTCTCTTAAGAGCTGTTTGGTTCTAGGTTATTCTGGGGCAATGTGATATTAATCTATGACATTGTGTACTAATATATGAGACCTGCCAAATAGTGGATATTACTTTAACGTAACGAGCAAAGTTTAATAAATTGTACATGAGAAAGTCAAACTACTTTCTTCATGAGACATGGACTTTAAGCTAAATGGGATGTAAAATTTAGAGATGATTTTTGGTTTTATTATGTGATTGTAAATGACTACAAGTAAGAATTGACTAAATTATATTTCTTAACATGAAGCCTGCAATTATTGATAGGTTTAGGTTCTTTCTAGAATGGTGGAGGGCAGAATGAGGACAGAGACTTATTGGTTAAAGCATATTGTTTCTAGTTTTAAAAGTAAATTCCTGGCCATAGGTTATGCTTTTAATAAGTTAATATAAATGACTTGTTAATGTGAAAATTTAAATATAATGTGGATATATTCCGTCCATTTTACTATATATGTCTATTCATATTATATACAAATATATACATGTACATGCATATACTATATAATGTCTCACTTCATTAATTAGAAAAAATAGGTGCTAAAACTTTTAAAACATAAAGTTATAATTCTATAACCAAAACAATGGAAAGGGCATTTTGACATCTGTTTTTACTTAAGGCTTTGAAATAATGAAAATGGTTCATCTACTGTACTATTTAAGTGAATAATAAGATTTTTAAGTAAACAGAGACAATTATCAGGTTCCACATGAACAAAATGCCTTCAAGCTAAAAAGCACGATAACAATATAAGCTTTAGATTCTGGGAAACACCAAAGTAGAGTGAGGAATATAAAACCATTACACAGAGTTCAAAACAATAGGGTTCTAAACCAGACTCTAGCTAGCTCTGTTTCCTCTAAAGATTCATTTTCTTCTCTAGGTCTCATTTTTATTGGTTGGTTGATTGGTTTTACTTATTTGTAAATTAAGGGAGTTGGTCCTTTCTCTCTCTAGAATAATACACTTACAAAGAGTGTAAATACTACTTAATGAACATAACTGTTGGCAAAAATACAATAGTATTTTATTACACAATCTTTAGTATTTACACAGTAAATATGTATTCCCTAATCGTATTTACCATTTTTAGTATTTACCATGGAATGTCTTCTACTACAAATATTTCATTCTTTTATAATGCATACAGTAGTAAATCAGTGACAACTATTTATCATATAATTCAAAGGAACTTGACAGAGAAGAGAAAATTGAAGTGTTTTCTCTCCTTCTGAAATTCAGGAACAGATCTGCTTAGAAACAACACCATTTAACATGGGTCACACACCTAGAAGAGTCACATAATCCCAATAGTAGCGAGAACTATTCACTAAGGACAGAGGAAGGGCATTGATGATTTGTTAAATTTCACTGAGACCTTTCTGCAAGTGAAGAAGTGTTGTTAAATTTCATGCCCTGAATTTCACCTGTATGTATAATTATATTTTTGAATTTTCCCTGAGAACAATAATTGTAACCTTTTATCAAGAGTGGTTTTTTTGTTTGTTTTTTTTTGTTTTGTTTTGTTTTTCCAGCAGAGCCAACCCCTCAGTCACCCACTCCAGGGAACAAAACCACCATTGTCATGTGGAGAGGCAAGGTGAACTGGAGGACTGCACCTGTTTGTTCCGTGTTCTCAAATGCCAGCGTGGGGGCTACCCCTGGTAAGAGAGCGCTAAACCACAGAGCAGCATAAACTCTTCTGAAAAAAGTTCTTATGTGCAAACAGAAGTTTAGCAGCACGCTTTCTTCCTGGGAGGAAAAACAATATGTCTCTTACCATCAAGCCTTCAAGATATATTCTTCCTTTGTGGAGAAAAGGGAAGACTCATGCACTGTTGGTGGGATTGCAAATTGGTGCATCCACTGTGGAAAAGAGTTTGGAGGTTCTTCAAAAAATCAAAAACAGAACTACCTGTGACTCAGATATTCCACTTCTGGGTATTACCTGAAGAAACCCAAAACATTAAATTGAAAAGATATACGCATCTCTATGCTCATTGCAGTACTATTTACAATAGCCAAAATATGGAAGCAACCCAAGTGCCCATCAGTAGACAATTGGGTAAAGAAATGGGGGTACATATATATATAATGGAATATTACTCGGCCATAAAAAGGAATGAAATCTTACCACTTGTGACAACATGGATGGACCTATGCTAAGTAAAATAAGCCAGACTGAGAAAGACAAATAGCATATGATCTCACTTATCTGTATACTCTAAAAAACAAAATAAAAGAACAAATGAAGCAGAAATAGACTCATAGATACAGAGAACAAACTAATGGCCAGAGGGCAGGGGTGTTGGGAGGCTGGGTAGAAAAGGTGAAGAAATTAAAAAAAACAAATTAGTAGTTACAAAATAGTCATGGGGATGTAAAATAAAGCATAGACAATATAGTCAAAAATATTGTAATAAATATGTATGTGCCAGGTGGGTACTAGACTAACTGGAGGATCATGATATAAATTATATAAACATCTAACCATATGCTATACACCTGAAACTAATATAAAATAATGTTGAATGTCAACTGTAACTGAAAAGAAATAAATATATTTTAACTAAAACACTTAAAATTAAAAAAAATCTTTGAAAAGATATTCATCCTTTTTAAGTTCAGTATTATAAATTATATATTATATATTAGGCTTCCCATGATTAAACAGCTTTACTGTAAGAGTTAAAAATGATAAGAAAATGATGCTAGTATGGCGCCAAACCCATGTTTGTCTTCCAATCAAGTAATTACTCAAAACACTTACAGAAATTTTCAATTTTTGGTCAAGTTACTAAAATAAAAATTAGCTTTATATGGTATACTAAAAAAATCTTTAGCAGAATGTGTGCTCCAACCTACAGCTCCCTAAACAATGTCCTACATTTAAGTTTAGGGCGACTAGAAGCCTGGTTTCAAACTTTGATCATTTAAGTTAAAAGCAAATGAAGGAAGTGCTTTTAATTGTCCTCTTTAGTGAGAGAAAAGTAAATCTCCTAATAGTTTTAAATAAAAACATATACCAAATAAGCAACCAAAAAGAAAAATGTAGGTGCATTTAATAGGTATTCAGTTCAGTGCTATCTTTCTTTATTCTACCCTCAGTTAATCCAGTTTGCAATCTCAGATTCGGGGTATATGATTTCACAAATCCCAACTGTTAACTATGGCAGCTATCTTTACAGATACACATACAGAAGTCGAATATTTATCTTTGGAATGAATGTACATGTGTGTGAAGGGGGGCGGGGTGGTGAGAAGAGAGATAAAGCTGTGTGTGTGTGTGTGTGTGTGTGTGTGTGTGCGCGCGCGTTTGGGAGACAGAGAGAAAGAGAGAAAAAGAGAGAGAGAGAGAGAGATGATTGCATAGTTCATTTGTAATTTACTTTCTCTTGGCAGAATGTTTCAAAAGAAAGCCATGTGTTTTAAAACAAAAAAGAAAATGAAAAAGAAAAAAAAAAGAAAGAAAACCAAAAGGGTTCTTGCAAGACAAACCCTAGAGCACTTTGACAACATCAAATAAAACCCCTCCAGCGTGTTCTCCCCACACGATGTCTTTGTACATTCATTTCAGCCTGTGGGCACATTTCCCCTGATGCTCAAAAGGTTTCAGTGCCATGTTGATAGATATAAACACATATGGATTACTCATTTCTCATTCTGTCTACTGAGTTACAGACTGCTTTCTGTAAAATTAATTTTATATGAAAATGAGCTCTTGTAAGCCACATTATTTTCACACGTGATTAGAAAATTAGGATTATAACTAGTTGATTATGTTGTTCTTCAGATGTGTCAATGACACACAGTCATGTATATTATACATCATAGAAATTATATAGACACATTAATATGTGTGCATCTATGTATGTGTATATACATATATACATATACATGTATCATATTCCAATGAAGAGACATTACATGTGTGTGTGTGTGTGTATTTCCGGTGTGTGTATATATGTACATACACGTATATTTCTATGGAGAGATAATATGCATATATGTATAAATATATATACACACATACATATAGCCTTTTTTTCTATTATCTATTTGTGGGCCTATTTTTCTGTCTCTCTTTGGTCTTCTAATTTGTCTTTTGCTTAATTCTAGATATGTGTCTGTATTTATTTTTTTTAAAAAACTTTGAAATACATAGGATATATACATCTGTATAAATTTATTATTACTATTATATTATAGAAAACTGATTTTGTAATCTAACATAAATAGCAATGATTTATATACAACTTTTAAGTAACAGAATTTAAAAAGTTGAAGCAAAGATATAGAAATAGTTGTTAAATATGTTTTTATGCCATGCAAACAAGAAAGTCATGGTGATTATTTGATTCCATTAAAAAAGCCTTGGTCTAATATACAGGAATAAAAACTATTAATATATTGGAACTTTTACAGTGGTTCTATGCAATCAGATGTCTAAACTGTCAATTATGTTACCTATGCAGGAAAAGAACGCATACAAACATACGGAGTCTACAAACATATGTGAAATGCCTCTAAGAAGCCTTCCCTAAGCCTTTGTCTTTGGAGTAAAGATTCTAATTTTAGGATGCAACCCCAAAGCTTCATGTGGTTACTGAGTCTGGAAACCCAGCTGACTCTCTGCAGGTGCCTCACATCTCCACTGTTCCCACAGCACATGACTCACTTCTTTTTCCCACACTCACAGAAACCCAGCAGTGCTATAGCAATTGAGCTACCAAAAACACTGTCAGCACTAGCCTGCCCTTTCTTTAGAAGTTCAAGTTCTCAAGCAAACAATAGTAGGTGCTTTAATTACTATATTTCAAAAAAATCCAGAAATATCTTTTAAAATGCAATTAGCTATCTAAAATAAGTCATCAAAATAGCCTTACTGCGAGTTCAACAAGTGGGGAGGGGTGAAAAATATACTTTGTTTTCTTTCTGCTTATTGAAAACTAATTATGAAATATCTGGGCATTCAAATCCCATTCTTTCTTATGTAATGGGGATTTAAAAGGAAGCAATGATTAATGAGTTTCAGAAACAGCATAAAAGTAATCTCTGGGGAAACAAATTCTTAGCTGCATTGGTAGCTGTACCCAGCAGGGACATTTGAATACTTTGAGAGGAACTAAGAAATTAAGAAATGAATAACAACGAATAGGATTTGCTTGGCACCACTGGGAAACTTTGGCTGAAACTCAGTATTTAAAACCAACTGAATTGGTTTTGTTGCTCAGCTCATGTTCTTTTTTGTTTTCTCCCTAAAAGTCATCTAAAGGTGTTTTCTTTTCTTCACAGCCTTAGCAGAGAAGTAAAACAATTTATCAAAAGAATAATCGGTCTACATTTAATGACACATAGCTAAATGGAAATGGATGTGGATACTATTATCACAGCACACCGTCATCCCTACATTAGGAAATAAATGCACACTGAACAACTAAACCCTAATAGGGGTCCCTATCCATACGGAGTTGCATTGTTAATGAAATGCTTGAACTTCAGTTCCCAAGTGTTCAGAAACCATAAACTCTGTGTCATTCTCTGCTGATTTGAAAGGTGAATATCATGTCCTCATTTTTTCTAAGGAAGACAGTTAAGCACTAACTCACATATGACTCACACTTTGCTTTAGAACTTTTCCATGAAGATAGGCAGCAGGTAGTCATTACCAAGTGATGAAAAGAAAGGAGAGGAGAGGAGAGGAGAGGAGAGGAGAGGAGAGGAGAGGAGAGGAGAGGAGAGCAGAGGAGAGGAGAGGAGAGGAGAGGAGTGGAGAGGAGAGGAGAGGAGAGGAGAAAGGAGGGGAGGGGAGGGGAGGGAAAGGAAGAAGAGGGGAGAAGAGGGAAAAGGAGAGGAGAGAAAGGAAAAGGAAGGAAAAAAAGGAAAATTCAAAATTGAAAATATTAGGTGATTTATCTAATATACAAGTAGGATGAGAATACGAATCTCTGGTTGCTAGTGAGGTTAAACTTCACTAAAATCAAACACATCTGTCAATAAACAACCTATAAAGAACATATGCTGTATAAATGTCACAAGGATTAACTATGAAATTGATACTCTTAAATACTGTTACTCCATCAAGGATTATATAAAGAAGAGGAAACAGAAAAGGAAATAGCATCCATTGTGTATTAATCACTATGCTAGGCATTTGGTGTGCATTTTTTTTTTCTGTTCAATCTCAATTTCGGATGAGCAAACTGAGGCACAAAACTTAAACAATTTGGGCTGTTCCCTTGTAAGTTGCAGTGCTAATATGAAATTTCAAATTTATCAGGTTTACAAACTCAGATTCTTTCTACAATTTTATGCCGCTGGGACCAGAACAGAATATGTTGGAAATATGGTTTCATTATCTAGAAACATACCTTTTCATCTTGAATACACAGATCAGATCTGAATTGTTATAAATCAACATTCTCTGGCAAAATTTATATTCCTAGATGAAGAATCTTTCAATCATTTTACTTCTGACCACTATTTTTATCATTTTGCCCTCCCCCAAACTTTTCCTGACATTATGCCCAAATCACACAGTATGTCTTTGATACTACAAAAGCTTCTTAATCCTCTGTGATTGTTTTACATATTTTGTGGATGATGTGCTAATCAGAGAACTATAAATGGCAACAATCAGAGTTGGTTTTTACTTATACAAATATTAAAGACATGTATGGATTTTCAACTATGTCCTTTGTATCTCACTGATTTTATTGCATGTTTTTCAAAGGAGTTTTTCTACGTACAAACTAGTTGGCTTAAATAGTCATTTGCATTTATAGTTAGAAATCCATTTTAGAAAGAAATCATTTTGGGGCCCAAAACTTTGTTTATTCATGCATGTGAAATTAAGAAACTATAGTTTGGGGGTTTAATTTCTATTAATTTGAAGATTACATATTACTGTTTATTTCTTCTTTAAAAAATCTAAGACTTTGTGATTCAGAAGGAAAATGTTTCAATGTCTTCTCTGGTATTAAATATCTCTTACTAAGTCACGTTTTAATGGATTAAAATGCAAATGAAATGTTACACTAAATCTCTCCCTGATTTAAATATAAATCAGACATCAAAACTGATGTGAATTGGTTCAACAAATAATATTGAGTTTTAAATATTATCAATATTCTATATTAAATAAAAACCAAAGTAACTACCCATAGTAATACATATTGAATACTTAAAGGAATTGGGTAGCTACTTAAATTATGCAGATCATCTTCAATAAAATCAGAAAGGAGTTGATAACCTATATTGTGATCTCATTATACTGATTTTACACAAGAGATAAATTGTTCTTAATTTTTCAGAGGCATTCGAGCCAAGACACTAATCCTTGATTCGCCCCTTTTCCCTGAGCACCACAGGCCTGCATTTGAAACATGAAACAATTTTAACTGCAAAAATTTATCATTATGACATGTAATTTCTAACTACATGAAATGACAATGTAATGCATAGGTGTCAAATTCAGCCACACATTCACTACGTGAAAAGTGTAGCGATGACATGGGCTATTTTCCTACTTCATTTCATTTTTCTACCTACGCTATATAAATGATATATCTGTAGGTGTGCCAAGGACTACTTCATGATCTTTTCCATCTTCTCCTTGCAAAACATGCTAAACTTTATTCTTTGAATGACACCATAAAGCTCATATCAACTTTCACAGTATTTTCTGGATTACTGATGCTTTTAGATTATAATTGGGTCACACATAAATTCTAGAATTTATTTGGTTCAATTGTTCCCCCCATTGGTGACTGAGAATGTATACCTAAGCACATATAAATTGGCATACATTTTTAAAAATTTATTTAAATTGTTACCTCACTCTCTCTAGTACCTTGGATAAAATCATATTTTTTAAATAAAATAGTAGAAATAGCCTGAGACTGAGATAAGGACAAAAACAAAAACAACTACAACAAAAAAACCCACCAAACTTGTCTTGACAGAACCCACCACTTCTAGAGCTAAATGAAAACAAAATAAAATGCACCCCAAATACAGTTATGTATCTGTTCTTTTGTAGTCTATTGTTGATAAAAGAAAGGTCATGAAGTCCCAATTGGGGCATTGCCTTTAATTACTCTATTATATCATTTTAGTTCCTAATATTTATAGGAATAATCTAAATAGCCTGACAAAATGCTTTTCAATACCAAAAGAAATTATTGAATCCACTTACGCAATCTGAATCTCTTTTAGAATCATTTAAATTCTTAGGTAAAGTATCTACACTAAGCAAAAACTCATTAAAAACTAAAAAAGAATGACTGCATTGAAGAGACAACACCTGGACCATTTGAGGAATTTTGTAGGTCCTCAACTCATTCACACACAGCAGAAAATGATAATGTTTCAGCGTTATGTGAAGTCCTTCTTTCTCAGAATCTCTATAGCATGGTGATATGGTGAAAATGTGGAATTATACTACCTGGCTTCAAATATGAATTCCGTAAGTTATTGTATTCTCTCAGGCATGTCACTTAATATTTTAAAACTTCCTCTTTAAAATACAAATAACCATAGCAACCTATTATGTGGGGCTATTCTAAGGATGAAAAGAGATACTTTTGTAAAGTAGTTATGTCTATATTGTAAATGCTTATAAATTATCAATGTTATGATTAGGATGATGATGACAACGACGATTATTAATAGTAGTGCACATAACCTGGGCTTTATTACGCCATATAAATATTTTAGTTTCTAGATCTAGTATGCTAAAAATTGCAGGTAAAGTCATTAAAACCAAAGGCACAAAGACTAAGAGAATTCTGGTAATATAAATAGTTTAAAGTCTAGGAAAATTTATTAACAGGATTCCTGATGTACATCACCACATGTAAATATCTACATAATATAGAACTACCCTGCTAAATATTAGTTTAGCAGGGAGAAAGTTTAGAGAATTGGGAAAACCATTAAAATTAAAATATATTCTTTATTTTGTTAATAGTTGCCAGAATATGCTCATTAAATACGTCATTAAAACACATCTAATTCAAGTTGAAAGTCCCTTTATTTCATAGTAGATTGAAATAATTTTTTAAATGCTCTTTCTGATATTCTCTTTTTTCAACATTACTGATACTATAAAATCAAACCTCAAATTTGCATTGTAGAGCAAATGAAATTGAGTAAATGGGATGATCTTAGAAGAAAGAAAAATTTTATGGATCACCATTTTTCTTCACTTTTCCCTGTAAATATTGCTCGAAGTTGTTATGGTTATTATGATTCAATAACCAAAACATTTTTGACTTGGCCTACAATATACTTATAGCTAAAAGATATAAAACATATTGCACAGAATGGGTCATAAAGTATTAAGGGTGTGGGGAGGGAAATAATGAGAGTTAGAGTAACAGAGAAAAACACTGTACTGAATTTCCAGGAAGATTGGAATACACAGGTAAAAAGGATACAACTGCAAAGATTCTTTCTGCTCTCTGATATCCTAAAACAACCCTGAGTTCTAGATGACATGCATTTATAAAAGGGCAAATTTTAATGGCTATTTCTAGAATAAGTAATTTTTAACCTTTGAACTATATTTTTACATCTTTCAAAAGTAAACTCAATAAATCAGCTAAACCTCAGGAAACAAAAAATAATTCAAATTTCCTGGTTAGTAACATTCATTACATTAAAAGATGTTGAGCCAAGCAAATTCTCATTTATCTAATCCCTGATAGACAAAGATGGAAAATTCCTTTCATTACTTATAAAATATTGGCATGTTCTATTACAACTTGGTTGATATACTTCCAAAGTAAACAGTTCCACCATTACAATACCAGGTATTTTGCTATGAGTCGAGAAAAATAGTAAGAGGCTTGTTGCATTGCTATTCTCTTTACACACGACTATATTTTATCAGTTCTAAAATGCATACATCATTATATTTAATATCTCTAAAACATTGACTTATTGTACAATCTTTTGCATTTATGTTGTGTTTTCACTTTTTTTCTTTTATTTTAGATAACCAAAAAAGATTTCTTACAATTGATGTTGACTTAGATTTAATGCAATATGGTAGACATCTATTTGAGAAAATATTTCATCGTTTATTTTGTGCTTTATTTGTTATTAAATAAATGCTATATTATGAAAAGAAATTCACAACATGGGCTGGAGAACCCTAAAGATATGGGCAGTGACTATTCCAGAAATAATTCTCAACAGACTTTTCAATACAGTTTCTTGTTATAAAATAAACCTATTCTCCTAGTCTTTACTTCTTTCAACGAAGTCATTAAGAAATAGGCTGAGGGAACTATTTATAACTAGATACGTAATACTGTGGAAATAGAAGCTGAGAGTAAAAACCTCATTTTTAAAAAGTCACATTTCTGACAAACGGAAAACCAAAGTCATAACAACTAGCAGCTTAAAGCGCATTAAGAAGCAATGCATGCCATCCAGAACTCAGCAAACTAAAAACATAAAATGTGGTTAGGTCCTAAATCATAAATGACACAGTGTATAGTTTATAATTTAATTATATACGCCTAACACAATTTCAATGAATATAAAAATAGACTATTTCTATTATTTTGTTTACCAAAATCATACCTCTTCTCAAATGATAATGAATAACATTTATTGCAAGAACTACATGTAATGCTGTATATGTAATTTACAAGTCCACTTTTACAATATCTTACAAAGTGAGGATTCTCATTATACTCATTTAAAGATGAGTAAACTGGGGCTTAGAAACTTGAATAACTTGCCTCAGAACAGGATTTGAACACAGGGCATCTGGATCTAGAGCCTGATTATACAGGCCTGTCTGTTTGGAAATGCCCTCATCTGCTGCACCGGGTTAAGTAAAATGCACAGTCCATTTAGTGCTGCATTATCTAAGATGATAGCCACTAGCACGTGTGGGTATTTAAACTTAAATGAATTCAAATTTGGTAAATTTAAAAATTAATCCCCTTCACTGCACTAGCTACATTTCAAGTTCTCAGTAGCTGCATTTGGCTACTGGCTACTCAATTGTGCAGTGCAGACAGGATGTTTCCATCTTCACAGAAACTTCTATTGGACAATGGTGCTTTAGAAGGTAAAACATATTAAAATGGAGGCACTTGACTATGAAATAATAATGGGGAACATATTTTCCCAATGCTTTCACATTGCAGCTGGTGGGTAAATATTTGCCAGAAATATAATATTTACTGAGAGAAGACAGGTATGTAGAGATAATTTGGAATAGCTCGTACCTCAGCATAACGTCTTGAATAGACAAGTGGAACAAAACAAAGCTAACAAATATTTGAATTGACATCACTTTCCAAAAGAATCCTGAACTTCTACCAGTAAAATTGAGACTGTTAATAAATATTTGTGAGTTATGGCTAAGGGCTTAGTAACCTTGTTTTTTGAAAAGCCATGGTTGAATGGCAGTGGTTATACAATCAGCTAATAGAACTGATACTTTTAAATTAAATCTGTTATTTACAATATTATCATTTTGCATGTTTTCTTATATATTTTTATCAATTTACCATCATTTTCCATACACATATCTATGATGAATTCAAGTATTACATAACAATTGAAATCAAAATGTTCTTTCTAAAATACAACCTCAAGATCTTCTGCTTAGGTTTAGCTCATTTATGTTTACAGTCAATTTACTATTTCATTGAATATTGTCTTACCTGGAGAAATTGTTCTAAACGTTTTTTAGGAATGCCACAATATGAAGAGATGGGAGGGAAATAGATCTAGATTCTAGACAAGATTCCCCTTATTAAGCACAAGACCTTACGCCTGGTGTCCATATACTCGTATGTAAACCAACAACAAAAAATATTTTTCATGTCAGCATTATTGGGCTATGTGTGAAAATAATAATAATAATAATAATAATAATAATAATAGTAATAATAAAGGGACCTGAGAGCATTTTGCAAAATGTACAACTCCTAAACAATATACGAGTTATGACTAGTATGCCTTTGAAATACATCAGAAGAGAACAACATGTAGCCTTATTTCTTACCTCTGACCGATGAGTCTTAGAGTCTGCCAAACTTGGGGCTGCCTCCTCTAACTAAATTAGATGATATATTTATATATGTTTTAAATTGTAATAGAGGTTTGTCAAGGATTCCATACATTCATTATTCCCTCTAAAGTACAGATACAGGTCATCCCCAATTATGACTCACAGGGTTTCCAGAGCTCTGATTTGATTCCAGCAATTCAGAATGTGAAACGATCCAATGATTCTGGCCTCTGCATTGCTTGGTGATTGGAATGGATGCAAAAAGTCTGACAGCTTTTTGCAGTTGAGTGTCTGCAAGCCCAACAAAACTAATGTCCTGAGGTAAGGGTGAGGAGACTGATATTCTAATATTTTTACTGCTTTCCACAGAATGAAATCACGGACTCATGGTGATATCTGATCATTTCTATTACCTCATTTGGGACCCTGAGGAGAAAAACTTTCCTCCCTTTTCTAAATATCATAAGCAAACAAACAAGCTTTTTCAACAAATGAGCTTTAATAACAAAGTTTTTGACGTTATATGTTTTCTATCCTTAAAATACGTATATTTTCTGTCTTAGTAAAGGGTACATATAGATCTTAGTGTATGTTAGGAAAAACAGTATAATCACAGAAAGTCCCAAGTAGTGAATTTTCCTGAGAAACTCCCATAATTCTAGAACCCCCTCCCCAGCCATGTTTTCCAAAGGAAACTAAGCTGCAGGGATTATAAAGAATGTAATTCAGAGAGTGGGACATTATCAGAATCCCTGATTAGGACATAATTCAAGGGGGCTTCTTTTTGTGGTCTGAGCAGATTATTTTAATACTTATGACTAAAAACATGTTAGCTAGAGGAGAAAGAATGGTTCTACTCCCTGGAAATCCCACCATCCCATGTATTATTTCTCTAATAACACTCTCCTCTCTGATCATTGGTACAACAGGAGGAGAAATTCCCATTTTACCTTCATTCAGTTCCATGAATTGCCTCATCAGTCCTCTAAAGCTGAGAACACATCGTAGAAATTTGCTGAAATGGACATTTTACCTGATCCCATATTTATAATATGTCCTTTCAAATATATGTTTCCATTTAACCTATTCACATAAAAGCATTGTTATGGTTTTCCTTCTTTTAGTTCATATACATACTCTGGCATGACAAGCAAACAATCTTGTTTAAAAATATTGATCAGACTATCATTTTTAGAAATTGTGGACCTGATCTTAAAGTTGACGTCTTCGTAAGATTGTACCACTCTTCACAGAATCCATCTGACTCACAAGATTTTCACTATAGGTTAGTTTTGATCAAATCATTTTCTAAGTAATTTACCCTTAAGCTAGGATTATTCTTGGAACCTCATTTTTTTTTTCCCTACAGATATTATAATACGTTGAGTAGTTCTTCTAATATAAATATTAGTCGTACCTTTGTCAAACATTGTATTTAACAAAAATCTCTGAACTAGGCTGGTTGAACCCACTCAAACATTACTAAGACCTTTCACAGAGCAGTTGAGGAATGCTTAGCAACTCTAATGTCAGGGGGGAAAAAAAACCCTCTGAATATGTTTCTTGTTTAGGTCAAGACAAATGTCAGGGCCAATGAAGGGTGAAACATGATGATGGAGATTTGAAATGAAGGGCTGGGGCAACAGGTGCTTGGCATGAGACCCTGAAAGACAGGCAAGCAGGACTGTGAAGTACAGAGACAGCGCTCATACTGAGTATAGACAAAGAAAAGCCTCAGGCTTTTCACTGCCAGAGAATAGATCTTATACATGAAGCCGTTTCAAAGTACGAGCAGAAGACATGCTGAAATTTGGAGCATCTTTTTGTCTAAACAAGTCACTTTTCAAAGCCTCAAAAAGCCAGAGGAACCTATTTGAATATGCAGAAATATGTACATTGTTTTGTCAGTGTGTTGACACAAAGGAAAGCTCAAAACAAAACAACACAAAGAAAGAAAACTGAAGTTCCTTAAGCATCTCCTATGTGAAAGGTGCTGTGGTTGACAGGTTCCCTACCTTATTACTTTCATTCCTATAAAAACACTGGGTATGGAATTTTCTTCTCAATTTTAAAGAACAAAAGAGAGATACTCAGACTGGTATTTGAATAGAGAATTTTCTGATTCCACACCTATGTTTTTTGAAATATATGGAGTCAATTAGAAATGGCTTGTCCATTTCAATAGTAGGTTACTTATTTGACCATTACTTAATAATGTTGAGGGGGGCTGAGAAATTTAAAAATTAAGAGATACCATGTTACTTGGATGTACTATTTTAATTACTAGCCTATGCATATTTAAACGGCAGACATTCAGATGTAGTGTTCAGATGTTACATTGTTCAAATGGTATATCATTCAGATGTTGTATCTCCCTGGACTAAGCATTTTCTTTAATTTTTAGTCCACCAGCACTCAATAAACAACATATACTTTACATTATTATCGAGGCCTTCTAAAATTAACTTCAACATTTCAGTTTTTGTTTACAATTTTTGATTGTCTACATCTGAAAACAATCTAATTTAGATGATGAAATAACAGTTAAGAAAACAATTAGAATATTCATAAAATATTGAATAAAGGCATACATTAATAGGATGGTCTGAAAAAGAGTAGAGTATTTGGCTGAATTTTTAATAACATAAATTGTATATGTGTATCATTCCGAATTTCACATGCTCAAAAGAGATAGTCTCATAATTCATAACATGAAAATTCAAATATTTAAGGTAAAATCTGGTGAGAAAAATGTACATATTCATGTATTAAATTTGTACTTAGGCAATTGTCATTCTAAACATGGTATGAATCATAGAATAGATATGAACTTAGGTATTTCTCAAAGTTCATAATATATTATATGTCTACAATATAACATATAGATGAAATTATATAATACCGTCCATCATTATCAACAGATGAGGTATTTTTATGAATTATAGAAGGCAGGAAATAATGGTGGTCTTTATGCCTCGTTAGATTTTGGCCAGACAGGTGACTAAATAAGTAGGGGCTCTTAGGCTTAAGGTTGCAAATAATTAAAAGATGGGTGGGATTTTGAATAAGAATGTTTTTCAAGAAGGAACAAATAACAACTTCAGCAGAACATCATTACTGGAAGTGATTAATAAGAACCACAGCCACATGTAAGGGACCTTCATAGAGAAAGTAATGGATTTCTCCCCAGTTCCGTACCCCTCTAATGCAGTATCATTCCCAATAGCCTCAGGGTGATAATATGCCTAACGGGACACACTGAATGATGAATGGACTCTCACCTGACCAGAAAAGGATGGCCCAGTGTAATAGGGCACTTAGACATTGGCAAAACAAGTTCCTCACTCCCTTTTTGTAACCTTAGTCTAGGGACCTGCCTCTTCTTCACTCTACCTCACCTCACCCATAATGGAGCAGAAAAATGTGAGTGGCAGCAGTAAAACAAGCTTTTCTGTTTAGTCAGGAAATATGTTTAAATGTGTTTCTTGTCTTTGTACAAAACCACAATGCTTGAAGTATGTAAGAGTAAGATCTTTAGTAACGTCTACAGTCCAAGGAATAGCTTTTGGTGAGCATTAAGCTAATTAAGAAGAATGTGTAAGGTGGAAGTTAATTTATATGTATAAGTGGCATCCAACCATTAATCCTTATAATATGACAGTCCTCATGTCAAACGAATATACCTTTTACACAAAGATAGTTTTTAGGAGGCAAATATACTGTTATACAGACATACTATTCTAAGGTCAACACAGCTAAAAAGATTTCAACAGAAACAAATTCTTTGTGATAACACACCCCTACAACTAGTACTTGTTATTTATTCTCATTGAATATGCTTAAAAATAAAATTTTGCTTAAAAAAGAAACTTTGCTGTGAATTATTATTGTCCTCGCAATGGTTTACCGTTGTGCACAGTTGGTATTAGGCAAAATGGTGATACAGAAGAAAGTTTATTCCCAGGATCTTCCTCGTCTTTAAGCCCATTTATACATACATGTTTCCATTCAGGCTCCTACTGTGTTCTTTTCATTCTCAGCCCAGATGGGAATGTATTTCTTGTTATTCAATCAAACCGTATCTGTTCCCTGTCCCACTCTTTCCCTTCTCTCCAGAACATAAGTGCATGTAATGTTTTTGGGTCAGGTAACTAATATGAAGAAGTTAACTATATATTGTGCTACCATTTCTTGGTAACATATCTTTTATTAATTAGAACAGTGTTTCTCAAACTTTAGGAGTCATCAGAATCACTGGAGGAAACCCTTAAACACATGTGGATGAGCTCCGCCCTCAATTTCTCATCCATTCATTTTATTACATTTTTCCTTAATTCAGATTAAAAAATAAATTAATAAAAACTCTTGAACAAATATATATATTTTTCTAAACAATCAACTCATTCTTTTAGTCATTTATTATTTATACTCTCAGGTGAGGCACAAGAACTTGCATTTCTAACAAGTACCCAGGTGATGTTGATTCTGATGGTCATTTAAGAACCGAATTAAAAATTCAATTCAGTAGAGCAGTAATCAGTGAGGTACTTGACTACTCAGCATGCGTTCTATTTTTCCTTATATTATACAAGGTAAATCTATAACAGAGCAAGCCCTGTGGCCCTATATTAATATAACATTATGTGGTTTCTTTTTATTTTTATCAATTTGCTTCGTGTAGAATGTAAACAAACAATATTAAACAAACATCTTTCCAAAACACAAAACCAATCTTAAGTAAAACTGCAATGTTTACTTCTTACTTTAATCAGGTTACCCAGAACACTTAACCTTTTAAGATATTACTATAAAGAAAATCGTATGACCAATTCTTCTTTACCTGAAGTTAGGCGTCTCTTGCCCTTCCTCATATATTCTTGCACACAAACATAATAATTCATACTGCGTAACTTCTGATTTTCAAAGTATAAGCTACATGATTGATCTTATCACTCAAAGTAAGATCAATAACTCTAAACTGTCTCATAGAATAATGTTGGCCTGTAGTTGTCAAGCAACTAATAAATATATTAAAATATCTGGAAAATTTCCAAATTGGCTGAATTTCTACTATTTGTTTTATTACATTTTTTCTTCAATTCATATTAAAAATCAAATTAATAATAACTCTTGAACAAATACATATTTTTTCTAAATAATCGACACATTCTTTTACACAAGTTAAACAACTCTCACAATCATACGTAATCCATGATGTAAATCCACTAAGTAGATAAGGTATGTTTAAATGTGGCATGATTTTTTTAAATAAGCATTTTAATACTTTAGTAGTATAATGTTAAATGTGTAAATAAATAAGAATTATTTAAAGACTAATTTTCTGTATGGAAATATCCTTCAAATGGTACATACAATGGAATAAAATATAATTCAAGTGTTATAAAAATTTTGAAAAGATATTTATTCATTTCTTCTTTGATATAATCAGAGAAAAATCATGAAGAAAACACAATGTTTCCTTTGCAAGTTTTAACTGGGTCATATTATTTTTAGATTCCTAATTTAAATCATTCAATTTTCTCTATCCATTCCACTTCCAAGTTTTTCCTCCTATCATTATTTCCATGCAAATAGCAATTTAGTCAAAAAAACCTGCCGTTTAGTAAGATAACTATCTTTGAAAGAAAAAAAAAAGTGAAAATGTTGATGAAGGAATCTATAAATTCTGAACAATTTGCATTTACTATTATGTCATCAATTCTATAGTAATCATGTCCAAAATAAATAACATAATCAGCATTCTTTTCTTCATCCAAAATATCCCAATTTTAGCTCACATGTCTGGCTAACTATGAAGCTACTTCTAACTTAAAATTATGCATTTTACATCCAGTGTAAATGAAACAAGTAATTGTAATATCTTGACAATAATCTTATTTGTTACTTAATATTTTATGTTGATTCCTCTAAAATATTTCATTTTTCAATATCAAGAAACACTACTACAGAGTGGACTCACACTTAAAAGCACTACATATTTTGATGCAAAATATACAGATTATATTAATTTAGGTTAAATTAATACTTTGAACTCCTTTATCTACTGTGGGGTGATAATTAATTACTAATTAGCACAGTTGATTATAGGCACACATGGTAAAATTCATGATTAGAAACCTCATAACAAAAAGCATTCCACCACAGCTTTCATGAACTATGAACTTATAAACTGATAATATATCAGTGGTATTACAAGGACCAACTTACAAAACAAATTCCTACAAAGTGTTTTTTGTAGCAAGATGATAATTTGAGGTTGTTATGCAATTATCTATCTCCAATCCTAGTGTGAAGAAAAAAAATCACTGATGCTATCAAAGCATTCTGAGAAAGTATTACAAAGGTATTCAGTGAGTTAGTAAATAAGAGTAATCAAAACTGCATTAATAAATTAGATATTTTCCAAAAATAAGGAATTGTGCAAAACACTAGATAAAATGGCTTGTCTATTTACTGATTTTTAATGAGCATGAGACTTGTTTTACTGCAGAGATTTGATGATATGCTCCACTGTTCACCTGAGACCACCAAACATAGCATTCTTAAACCTGCTTCATATCTCAGTTTTCAGTCACTGAGCACTTCCTGAACAGCGTACTTCTGTTCAGCTAAGATATAGTATTATGGTATCCTTCAGACTCCCCTTAAAATATCTGGAAATAAAGCAAGGGAATCATTGGGCATAATTTCTCATGAAATGAATAAGTAGTAGATATTTAAGTGCTTTATAGCATCCCTCAATGGAACACATACTATAGTAACTATACAGACACACACATACACATGTGTGTCTATTATGTTGTATTGATAATGAGAGTATGTTTGCTATTTTACATATTTTCCTTACCTGTCAAGTTCTTCAGTCCGAGTTCTTGAAGTCCAAAGTTGCCATCTTTTCTATAGTTCAAAAATATTGCCAAGGCATATCGATCTTCATAAAGTTTTGTCCCACGAATAATGCGTAAATTCTCCAGAGGCAGGTAACGAAACTGATTAAGAGCCACTAACACATAGCCTGTGACTTCTCGAATAGACTGAAAAGACACAAAGAATTGTCTGTGTTAAAATATTTAAAATTACTTGTCAGTATATTTACATAGTCATTCAGATTAAAATGAGTTATTTAATTAGAATTTTCAATTTTAATAATATGCTCACTTCCACATCTTATTGTAAATAAATGCCTTGATAACACAGGATCACAGAGGGTTACAATCTCATTTGAAGTATGAGTTGTATTTTTTTTAAGTCATGAATGTGCTTATAGTAAAATAATGAATTTTGTTTTATGAAGCATTCTTCATACCTGGGATTTGAATATAATTAAAGGGATAAAGATCTCATTTGTTGACAGACTAAAATGAGTCAGAACGCATAACCATCTATCAAACTTTATATAAAATAACACAAGTTGGTAAGCTTATCACAAATGAAACAAAGCTGTATTATTTTGTAAACTGTGGGATTTCAGTTTTCATAGATTTCAAATTGCTACATGGTGTTTAATACTATAGTTATCAAAGAACAGTTTCCTTATAAGTCTCTGGGGAACACATATATAAACAATATGCATTAAAGACCGGTTATGGTCTCTAATTTGATAGTGACCGATTTTTTTACTTGTTCTGTCTATTATTTAAATGTAGTTGTCTATGAGTTAATTACTTGCATGTTTGTGAGATATGTTAAAGCTAAAAAAGTCACAAAAATGGCTTTAGGTTTTATCTAAACTTATAGTTTTTCAGTAAAATAAACAAAACCATAATGACGGCTATGAACACATATTACATTTAAAGAAATAAACATAATATGAAAGTACTAAAACATTTTATATGATTTGAATGCCAAGGCTCTAATTCTTATTGTTACTACAGTGCGCCTCACCTTCTAGCCTGCTACACAGTTTATATATTTATCATATTTAGTACTCACAGTCTATCTCTCCCTTTCCCATAATGTGAGCTCTACAAGGGCAAGCACTTTGATTTGTTCATTCCTGTGTCCCAGGTGCCAGAACAGTGCTGATACATAGTAAGAAACCAACAAATATTTGCTGATCACTATGCCTCTTCGCTGGCCACACCTTAACCACGAGGCAAGTCTGCGAAGTCAAGAGAAGTGCCCTTCTGGATCCAGCACTCCTCTCGTCTAGACCATGCTGAAAACCCCTGTGATTCCAGAATTCCATTCCTAAATAGTCCTGAGCCCTTAACCAGAGCCTGTAATTTCCTCTTTCCTAGTTCTGTGGCCCAGACAACAGATTATGCCACCAATGTCCATGCACCTAGGAAGGATGAGTGGTCCACATGCAAATGTATGAAGGAAGAATGTATGGATCCTGGATGTGTGAGCTAGAATGTCCATTCACTTGTGATCAAGGCCTCTCACAATACAGGACAGAACTGTTAGAGGAGGGGCTACGTGTTAGAGTCCATCTCTCCCCTGCCACGATATTCCCAAGAAGTCCAAATATGCTAACATTTTATCTGGCCATCCAGGTTTTTATAAAGATGTGTCTGTCAAAGTGGGAGATAAAACATATTTTATTTAATAATATTTGTTTGATTTATAATAAAGAATCAGACATAAAATATGTAGGCTTCCATTTATACTCATGCCCCATGTTCCACAATTCTTCAGGATGAACATGCTGCCACAAAACACCTAGAAGAGTAGAATCCTGATGGAGCAATGGTGGAGATGAAGAGACAAGGGACATATGAAACTTCTCATGTCTATCATCAGATTGGGAATTTTGAGTCACTGTGGGCATTTCTGAGACACTGAGCATTTTAAATTGAAGAAATGAGCAATAGGGAAATAGGAAAGAGGGGTTAAAGATCAGTAGGGAATGCATTGTTTGTACACCATAGTTTGTCTGAAATTGCACCTGCCTGGAAAAGTGTTCCCCCAGGCCCCTACAAGTCCCCCTTGAACCACTGTTGTAATGGTTGAACTGTTATCCTTTTGAGTTCTTAGAAGAAAGGTCATAAACACTTCCTAACATCATTGGGTCTAAAAAGTACAATTCTTTCATTCATGATAGAAATAATCCATCTTTTAATTTGTATAGAATAATTATTAAGTGACCCAGATTACAATGATAGCACTAAGATCAATGTTGGGGGTGGAGGATGTATGATCGATCTTCTGTCTACATCATAATATCCATCATTCTTTCTAACAGGCTTACCATTATCTCCAATTCCACTTAGGAAGTGATTCTTCTTAATCAAAAGCTGTAAAAATCCATTGACTTATCACAAGATGAAGGAATACATTAATGGGGTTATCAGAGAAAACACAGGTGAACCACACTCAGGTAATAGAAGAGGCTTACGAGCAAAGAAGCAATGTCAGTACCAATTGTGCAGTATTTGTTAAAAGGGTATACTCTTATTAGCTATGAATTGATAAATATATGCCCCTTGACGTGGCTTTTAGACTACACATTAGCAGGGGCTACAAATAACCAGCAAATAATAAGGGCTCTAGAATAAGAAGTGTACAGGTATGAGCCAAGAACAATGCTGAACACAGAGAGAAGGATCAAATAAACACAGAAGAGGAAGCTCCAAGTGCCTTTAGTTACAAGAGAAAGAAAACCATAACTAAGAACAACATCTTGGCATTCAGATATTATTTAATGTATTGGCATTTGAATTGATTGCATTGTAAAATGTATGCATTTCTCATTCAAGAGTAGTCCTTAAATTAATTATTCTTAGAAATACTTTTGTGGTCTTCATAAAAGGTCAGGTTAAAGCAACAGCTACTCGTTTGCTGAGATTCAGGGACTGGCAGGATTGTCTTATAACCGAGATTCTGGTGTCTGAAATGAGTCGCTTTTATTATATTCTGTTTGTTATTCTCTGGTGTTGCAAAATAGTGTATCTGATTTAAACATTCGATTAACAAATACATTTTTGCTATCTGAGCTGGACATCATTATATGTTAACGCTAAGAATGCATATGTTAAATCCACTTTAAACAAAGCCACCCATGAGTAGGTGATATATAACCCACCCAGAGTAAATTACTGATGATAATGATGGTGAAGACCCTATCCACAATATCCTATGCATCCCTTTCTCCTACCCAGACAAATAATGTAAATAATAGGGGGAAAAGGATGATAGCTAATCCCTTAACTCAAGATTTGTTGCTCTAATCTTTTATATCTGGAGGGGCTCATGAAACCAAAGGATTTTTAAATTATAGGAAATAAACATAAAATTCTTATACTTAAAAGCAACAAATTGTGCCTTGATTTGGGTATCCTAAGTTTTCTGTTTTCTACTTTTCAAAGTCATATTCTTTTAGGTACTCTTAAAACATTTCTGTGAACAAGTATCTTGAAATATATCAATAGGACATTCCACCGCAGAAACCATGAGCTATGACATGTACTGATCGCAAATAAAATTACAGGAAACAATGCAGTAATGGCAGGGTTACTTTCAGCTTAATGCTGAGAAAAAGTCAATAACATGGCTATGAGTTAATGCTGGCAGATCACTAAACAATCCTGGTAAAAGTCAAGAGAGATCTAAAAGTGTCAATTAACTTTTACAACGTCTGAAAAGGTCACACGATCATGTCAGTCATCCATTGTTCCTCTCCTTTCAGGCTTCAGAGAGAAACTTAGTACTGCCACCTTTTTAACTATCTCAGAACTTTTCATGAAAATAAAAACAGTTTTTAAACACACAGACTTAACTAAGGGAAGTCTTATGGTAAGAAACGTTAGCTCAACTGCCAGGCAAAGCTGGGCTCAAAACCTCTGTGCTTTACTAGCTTCGTGATCTTGATCAGATTGTTATTCTCACTAAACTTCAGTTCCTTCATCTATTAAAAAAATAGCAATAACTCTATTATAAAGATTTTATAAGGATTAGGCAAGATAATAAAAGTGTCTCACAAATAGTAAGTGTTCAATAGATGTTAGCTATTATAAATTTCTCTGATAATAGCCAAGATGAACTCTATGGGGATAATCTAATTTGAAAACAAAAATAATTATAACATCATTACATAAGTGCCGTTGCTTTTAATCTTTTTGTTATGTAACTTTGGAATGTTTATATCTTGCCTCTTCAAGTTGCAATCTATTCCAAAATTAAAGAATTTGTTCCTTATACTTTTTCTGTGTACGTTATAGCCCTGAGTACAGATTTTGGCACAGATATTCAATAATGGCTGATGAATGGAATGGAATTGAGAAGTTTAAAAGCTACACTTAAGGTCTTTCGACATACTGTTTTCCATGGAAAATGATTTCATTAACTTTCTGTTAATAAAACAAAAACAAAAACAAAAAACACATTGCTTGAACAACGCATCATGACTTGTGCCCAAGGACCACGGTAATAAGTAGACATCATCAGAATGCCCAGCAAGGAGAAAACCCTGACTCTGCTTCTGGCTCAGTAAGTTGAAATCCAGGGAACTAGCCACTTTGTCAACCAAAGAGTGAATACCCACCTAAAGATAACTCTCTCCTTGTGGTGTAAGCTTCTGCTGACTAAAATTGACGGATTTGTATTGTCAATGTACGTTTCTACAGCTCCTTTGCTCAAGGAGTGAATACAACTGAAAATCATTAAAGCCTTAAATGCTTTAAAACTCTTCTAACTGAAGGTACAATCTGTTCTGCTCATGGTTTTTGATGATGAAAATCAAAATAAATGGAAAAACAAGAGAAATTATATTTTCTAGACCATAAAAACCATAAGCCTAGAAAAAATATACATGTTCTAAAGGACAGACATTTATAATCCTGTGTCCAATATATTTTAAGAAAAATATATAAAACCTGCAGTCATAAACGTCCCAGGATTTCTAATGGGTGCCATTCAATCAAAAATTAGAAAAACTATATTGCTTCGCTAGGCTTTTCATTAACCTCCAAATTCATCCCAGAAAAAAAAAAATCAGTCTTTATTATTTTTCTTTATTAAATTTCTCTTTCATTTCACAGCTCATAATAATTAATTTTTCTTGTCTTTGACACAATCCCCTTATTCTCTTATTTTAGTTGATGTTCAATAATTTGGTCCTTAGTGACAGTAGTGAATAGTTCCTTAAATGTTCCTTTGTCTGCCTCAAGATTTAAGTGATTGCAGTATCTCAGGATTCCTGAAAAATTAATCGGTGTTTAGGAACAATTTTATGTGCAGTAAAGACAACGGTATATTCTTGACTAAGTGTATAAAATTCTGTTTCCTGGATTTTTCTCCTACTCAAATTATACATCAAAATCCATGTTTATTGCTTATTATTTTTTAATATAGGCATCATTCGAAAAGATACCTGTTTACTGTGAAAACCTTCGACAGTAGTCAAAATAGTTTTGAATTCTTAGCTTCTACTCCCGTGTTTTATGTACTCATGCCCAATTAGATACCATCCACAAACAATACTAACATAGTCCATTAGTCAAGACATAACATAATGATTACTTATGATCCGTAGATTTGAAATTAAATAAATCTGTAAGATCACAGAAAAGAGTAAGGAGCAAAGAACTATGAAGGTGTGTGGGGAAGGAAAGCCCCTCTCTGTTGGTAATGACTGTAGAATATATGTTTTCTCTGACAGTGACAAATGTTGTAGCAAATTGTAAGCTCTTTATCAGTAAGCTCTCCATCAAGTTTCCCTAGGCAATTAATTTCTGTCCCTGGCCCTTACGGCAAGTCTGGGAATTTCTAACACAGAGAATATTCTTAACTATGACATAATTTTAAGAAATTTGCCAGAAAAAATATCGTAAGCATATAGCAAACACTGCCAATTCCTTCTGCATGCAGAGAAAGAAAGTGACTGACTATATACCTCATTCACATGTGAAACCTCCAAATGTGATGGGGCATTCCGCTTTGGAATCTTGTTTTCAGATTTCCCTCTTTCCTTAAAACTCTACTGAGTGTGTCACCCTGGTAAGCAGGGACTCAAAAACTCTGTTGGAGTTAGATTTGGAAAAAGAGAGTAATGTGAAATATCATGTACTCTACTGTGCGTCAGTTGAATCCACGCTCATTTTACACAGCATGCATAACACTGTGTGGGTAGACAATCCGATCTAGGTCTTCCCAGCAAAACTGCTAAGTCTAGGCCACTTCAAGCCAGTCTCCCAGAGGATATGGCTTCTACAATCCCCACTTTCTAAAAAATGTACAGACCATTCATTCATTCTGGCCACTTAGCCAGCTTTCAACCCATGACTTCCTAGCAATACATAAATACCTTGGTTCCACTGAAAAGTAGAGTACTTAACTCACCTCTCTCAAAGTAAGCATTTTTTTTTCTCCTTTGTGTCTTTTTAGAGGGTCTACATTCCCACCTGGTCCTTCATCTAGTGACCTTATCTCATCTGCATCCCTGTATCACAGACTCGTTACACTAGAGTCACATTCCACATATTAAGTCGGGAACTCTTGTAGATGTATTTACATAATCACAGACAAATCTCAATTTCATGTGCCTATATTTCAAAAAAAAAATATGTACTGTTAAAAATTCCATCATCTCTAATTAAAAAAAATACAAACATATTTTTCCCATATGATTATACAGGTAGGGTTACATTTTTAAATGTGAATTCCAAATTGACATTCTAACACTCTTTTATAACTATTTAAAATGTAGTATTGAATTTATTTTTTTCCCAAGAGATATAGTCATCAAGCTCCAATGATTTGGAGAATTAAATTTTAACTGTAATTAGTTATACTACATAGCAAGCTAGTAAGAATATTTGGAGACTTTTGAATTAAACTTTGATTAACTATAGATAAGAACTTAAATCAAAAAGAAATGATTAGCTATCAGAATGTTCATAGAACTGAGGTTACACTTGAAAAAAAACATTGTAATTTTTATTTACATTGTGTACATGATGAGTGTTTTTCTCCATAGAGAACCGAACTGGTTAGGGCAATGCAGTCCAATGATTAAACTTGGGTGCTGCAGTCTGACAGGTCTCAGTGTGACTCTTCTCCCTTTTACTTGTTGGCCTGGAACAAGTTATTGAACCATAATTTATCTTGTGAAATACAGGATAAATTCCTAATAAATGCTCAAAAGTGGAAGATCTCCAAAAGTGATCAATGTCATCATATTATTATTGCTAGTGCCATTATGCAAATAATTGCAAATAGTTTGTATAGTTTAGGAATGGTATATAATATGCAAGCAAATATACATTTGATATTAAAATTGATTAAATAATTTGTGCTACATAGTGCATAAAGGTGTGAACTCTATTCAGTCTTCCTTTTATGGGCTAAGCTATGACCCCTCAGCATTTATATGTTGAAAACCTAATCCCCAGTATCTTACAATGTGACTATATTTGGAGTTCTTTAAGAAGGTGTTAAATTAAAATGAGGTCACTAGAGTGGTCCTAATCCAATGAATCATGTCCTTTAAAAGGAAAGGAAATTAGGACACAGATACACATACAGGAAAGACAATGTGGAGAGACATAAGGAGAAAAAAATTATCTACAAGCCAATGAGAAAAGTTTCAGAAGAAACCAACTCTGCTGACACCTTGATCACAACCTTCTAGCCTCCAGAATTGTTAGAAAATCAATTTCTGTTTAAGCCACTCACTCTGTCGTACTTTGTTATGGCATTCCTAGGAAACTAATATACTACCCAAGTTCACATCCTAGCAGTTAGCAGCAATATATTGGGTAAATCATTTATTTTTCTGCACCTCAATTTCTTCATCTGTCAAATGGGGATATGAAGGTCCCAAATTGCCAGGATTATTTTGGGAAGTAAATCCCTATAAGTTGCTAAAGAAAAGGCCTGACATATAGCAGGTTTTCAGTAGTAGTTTTTATTTTACTTTTTTTTTTAATCCAGAATCGTTATTCAATATGCTGCCCCTGTTGCATAGCATATGTAAAACTCTGTTTCTATCTTTCTAAAGCAATAACCTTGTATCACCAAAGTTTAGATGAGAAAACTGCTTGATAACTCTTTCAGTCAACAATTGAGAGTGACAGCGTCATGTCTGAGGTCTTTTATAAACATGATTTTCCCCCACTCAAAATGTAAAGGAGGAAAATGGGCCTTCCTGAAATGATGTGCGACAACAGCTGCCTCTTTTAAAAAGCATATGGGAAAGGGCCTTGGAGGATTCAGAAGTTAGAGGTGACTGCTTTTGTGACTAGTCTGTTATTTTTAAATGAAAAGGGTGAGCAATTTCAGGAATAGTAGAGCCAAAGTATCAGGACTGGATTTGACAAGACTGCCAAGATACACGTTAATATCTGTGTCAATATTTGGCTGTAAAAATAGAAAACCAAAGGCTTAATTAATTTATAAAGAATAAATACTTGCTTGAGTCATCTCTAGTGACAACAAGGTCTTCTGTTACTTACGGTGTTCTTAATATTCAAGTCAAACAAATACAGCAGATATTCTATAGACACGTGTGGATACAGTCAGTACTACAGACGTTAACAAAAATTGAGATCAGGTGTTTGGAGACTAGATATTAAAATGCTTTCCATATTTAAGTATCTTTATTCAAGTCACATATTTCTAGGAGACTACATATTATTCCTAATAATTATATTAACTTGTAATTACTTACTGATGTCTGTATGTAAAACATTTTTATATATCATATTTTCTAAACACATCAACTCTTTCATTTAGTACTATTATTTCTATTTTATAGATGAAGAAACTAAAATTAAATAATTTGCCCCAAATCACACAAACAAAAAAGTGAGGAGGAAATATTTAAAAATATTTATCTGTTGTATTCCAGAGTTCAAAATCTCAAGCATTTTAGATATTTATTTAAAAAATTGGTGAGAATTCCTCCCTGTTGAAAGTAATATCCATTCTTATATATCATATATATATATATATATATATATATATATATATAATCTAAAAATTGTGACTTAAAAATGACATACTCTAAGTTTTCTTTATTACAGAAATATTAGCATAGCCAGAACATTTGTCAAAAGTAACTGTAGCATGATTCTGATATATCTAAATTCCAAATATATTAAAATCTATAAAAAATAAGCCTAAATGTTTAAAATAGCATTCTCATAAGTGCCAAGAACCAGAGGTGTTTTTAAATGGATATGCAGAATCAAATAAGATTGTTTACATGAATGCACAATATAAATATGAAATAACGATCCTAATGTAAAATGATTGAGTACCCACCCCTTCTAGGACCACCAATAGTGGCGGTAGAAAAAGCAAGTTATTTGAATTCAGAGAGCATTTCTTAGCTGCATGACCTATATCATAGTACTTGGCTGAACCTGTGCTTTCCTGATCCAATTTTTGAAAAAGAAAATGAAAGGCTGTTATGTTTTCTGTTTTTTTTTTTTTTTTTAATTTAAAAACTGGACAAATTAATATGTAAAAGCACGGGGCACATACTAGATATTTAATAAATATTCACTTGAATTCCTCATAAAATTCATTAAATCTGTTTTCCACCCCATCCATCCATCAAATTACGGATTCCACAATTGTTTATTATCCACCTACTATGTAAGAAGCACTGTTCTAGGTACTGGAGACACAGTGGTGCACAAAACAGACACAACCTCCACTCTCATGGTGGTCATTACCCTTCATAACTTCTGATCTGAGTCTAATGACAAGATTGGCACTAAGATAAAAGCTCAGCCAAGAAAGATATACAGGGGCTTGAAAGCTAACTCTTATATCTTTGTTTCTTTCAGCATAAATTATTTTTTTTGGAATTTCACGCATTAAACATCAGTTCATCTTGTATAAAGTTATCTCACATTCTGTTACACATTGCCTCCTTCCATTTATGAGAAAGAATGTGCATTTTTCTTTTGACATGATTTCCTACCAAGGGATGCATGTGTGCGTGTGCGTGTGTGCATGTGTGTGTGTATTTTTTCAGGAGCCTCAAATACACAACTTCATCCTCAAACATTCCCTACCCTTTCTTTGCTCTTTACTGGAATTTTACAGCGAGGAAATCACATAGTGTCTTCCAAGGTAGTGTATACATTATTTACGAGGTACATATATATTGATTTCAAAATATTTTTAAAATGTCATGACTTTCTCGCCTATTTTGGTTTCATTCATTCAACAAAATGTATCTGTGTTGCGTTAGAAGTTATGCTTTGCTTTGGGTTATTAAAACCCCAGGGACCTAGCATCAAGCTTGTGGTTTTAAGACATGTTTTCTTGAAATACACTTTAAAATACACTTTCTTTTTGTTGGAGAAATTTCAAATTCTGGGTCTTGAGCAATAAATGTACAAGATGAGTCTGAAACATCTCATTATACCAGATAATGAGTCTGCAATCATAAATTACTATCATCATATCAAAAAGGCTCAAAAGCCAATTGGAAAAGATACTTTCTGGCCAATGACAGGGCAATTTGAATTTCAAAAATAATAATTACAAATCATCGAGTCCCACAAAATATATTTAAATCTATAAATTCCTAATAATATTAAACAAAACTAATTAGTCACCTTTGTAAAATAATATAGAACCAATTCATTTATTAATAATCAATAAAGAAAAGAAAATAACCAAGCATTTATCTTGTTTTATATATGAACTATAACACTGGGAGACCAAATATTTGATTAAAGACAGCACGTCTTTATAAAGTATACCAACTAATAAATAAGAAAAAAAATAAATAAGTATTGATCAATATCGGTTTATTAATTGTAACCAATTTAAAACTCTTACTAATGTAAGATGGTCACAATAAAGGAAACTGAATGAACTATATGGGACCTTTCTGTACTTTCTTCACCATTTTCCCATAAATCTAAACTTTTTCTAAAAAATAAAGTTTATTTTAAAAAACTAGAGCAGTATCATTCTGAACTTCCATATGAATAAGGATTCTAGGTATTCAGCAGCAATGGCTGGTCATTGCAGATAGGGGACCTAACTAGAAAAAGGTGATGTAGAAATTCAGATTGTTATCTTTCAGGCAATGGGGATTTAATGGTGCTATACACAGGGAAATTAAACTGTGGTTTGTTTTGTAGAATTATCTTCCTGGTTGCAGTGTAAAAATGGAGCACAGTGATAAGAGGCTGACTGAGAGAGAAAAGTTGGGAAAATTTTGCCAGGGAAGAGATGAAATACAGAATAGCCAAGGCTGAGATTCAAGGCATCTAAGGTTGAATAACAAATATGTCTGTGATTTACTGGATATGGGAATTAATGAAGAAAAAGAACAGGAAATGACTTCAGTTTTTAGCTTGAGAAGCGGGGATATCATCAACTGAGATAAAGAACAAGTTTGTGGAGAGAATTTTCCTACATATTATGTGAACTTCGGTTATCTGAAGCTAAACTTTTTCTCCTTTGAAAATTCTTTTAAATTATATTATTATCTGTAGGTCTGATGAATTTGGTTAGGAGGCACATGTGTCTGATATAGTTTTCAGTGTGGTTAATATGTTTTTAACTTCAAAATATTAAATTATGTTAGCAGCAGTAATTTCATATTTATGGGTGTCAGTTCATACTATTCTTTACATAGATATAAAAAAAGAACAGTAGTTCTTAACTGGGGGTATTTTCAGGGGACATTTGGCGATGTCTGAACACATTTAGAGTGTGACATTTAGAAGGGGCTGGCATCTCTAGAAAGGTAGAGATCTTGGATGTTAATAAGCATCATACATGCACAGAACAACCCTTGTCTATCCCCAATAAAGAATTTTCAGGTCCAAATGTCAATGGTACCAAGGTTGATAAACCCTGGTATAGACTTATCAATTTGGGGTAACCCTTTCATTTTATTGATCGTAGCTGTGCATTGGTGGTTTTCCAGAAGTAGTAAAAATTAACAGTGTCTGCCAGAATACTGCTAAAACAATCCATAATACATAAAGTATAATGAAATTTAAATTAACATCCTTATATTAATATATATTTTCTTAACCTAAGTGCATTGTTATACATATGCAAAAACATCAGCAGGTAGAAAAATAAGATAAATACACAAAAAGACTGACTGAAATGGCTGTCTGAATGATGGCTTGTTGAATAAATCCATATCTATTCATATAAGTAAATTATACAAACATAAGTGTTCTCTTTCTATTTTTTTTTCTTTTTTCACTTTGTAACCTAATTTTGCAGTAGCAAAGCTTTCTGCGTTGATTTTTCTTTTCATTCACTATAAAAGACTTGCCTAACGCAACTCAGGGATATTAAGACTCACGTGTTATATTTATAAACAATAAACAAAGTCAGCCATTCCTTTAATTGGTATAGTCCTCCTTTCTCTATGAGAAGGTTTCTTTTACTAGAAAAAGTACGTTTTATAGTCCCCAAGCTGTACTTAGTAACCAAACTAGTTTCGATACAAAAATAATAACCATGTTTTCTCGATAGGAACAAATGAAAAAAATGAACCGTCTCCACCAAACTTTTCGCAAATGCTTATGATCATCTTTTTAGTTCTTCTCATTGACTGCATTCCCTCTAAGCCAACCAACAAAGATATATGATGTTTCTGTCTCCTGAATCAACTTCACTACCTTCCTCTTGGGGATGAATTTATTAATCACACCAGGCTTCAGCAGCGGTTGACAGCGCTGGTTTACACTCCCAAGGGTGGCTACTCGGTTCATGATGTGCTCATTAGGACCAGAGACATCAATATCTTTCTCATCTACTAGCGCATGAAAGTGGGTATGGACTTCATTCTCATTCCAATCACTCTCTTCATCAGCTTTATCATCATCATAGCACTCGTGTCTTATATGCACATTACCATTTATAAAGCCCTTCAACATAAATATCACATTTAACCTTCAATCAGTAACTTAACAATTCACTAAATTTCAAGAGATTTCATTTTCAGAATTACATTAAACTATAAAATGTACTGAGGCTTTAAGTTCATGAACTACAAGAATCTTAGAAAGGAACCAATATTAATAAAATTATGGCAAAGGTGACATCTGATTAACACTCTTGAATTACACCACGGAAAAACATTTTGCTCCCTTGCCTAGAACTTGCTCTTTCAATCCTACATTAAGCAGGCCCCAATCCTAACATCTGATGCAATCGCTACTAGCTGACACGTGGATATAAAACTTATAAAATAATTCATGCCAAGGTCTGTTTAGCTGACACAGTTGCCTCAAATCCCTTGTAGAAATTGTGAGTGTACAAAAAGATAGATAAAATAAATGAGGTCATGGAGATTAAGTTTCTGCAGAAGGATGTTTTCTACTGCTCCAATGAACTTCTGCAGCTGCTATTCATAATACTAAAAGTACTATCATTACTCTTAGTACCTACCATTACTTCCACTCTTATAATTGATTACTTTTATGAGCACCTATTCTACAACTGATACTGTGCTCGATGCTTTTCCATAAAACTATCAAATTTATTATCATTGTCCTCATCTTACCTTTCTTTTAAAGACGTGTAGTTTTATTTCTTCAATTATACCACAATTCTTCCACTGTACTCCACTGTATAGTCACTTATACTGCACGAGGCCATGGATGATTACCTAACTTTTATTACTAATTGCTCCTACATTACCTCAAAATAATTTATTCACCCTAACATGCCATGGAAGGGGAAAAGACAATAGGGACAACATATGAAAACATTTGGTGCCTCAAGTGTTCTGCTGAGAAAATTATTATGTTTTCTGACATTAGACTAATGTTTTCAGTATTTGACCAAAAAAATCTGCCACAGATGTTAGGAGAGATGTTACTATTTCTAGTATACATGTTTTTGTAAGTAATAAGGTAAGTCAAAGTAGAAAATAAAAGTGAATACTACATCCAGAGCAAATAAAAACACCAGAATTTAAGATTCTGAATAAATGTGGAAACACAGAAATTTGAAAAAATAATCCCTTCCACAGAAACTATCATGGAATTAAGAAATCACTGGTTTCTACTCATGATTCTATAAACTTCAGCTATGGAAATGCATTTCTTTTTATTAATATATAAAATCATAAAGTATAGTCATATTTAAGGAAGAAAGGCCAAACATTTATCTTTAGCAACACATTTTTAAAATTACCTCAATTAAAAAAATTCTTTCAATATCAAATTTATTTTCAGATATTAAAATGAAAATGATAAAATATCACTTTCAGTGGCATGAGGCAAATGGGTTTTAAAAAACATTAGAAACTATTCTATTTTATAAGGTGCTTAAATATCACTGGTTATTTTTAAATCAGTACACTTTTAAGTATTATATTAATATTTTTGGAAGTGCGATATAAAAAACCAATACCGTATATTTTTCTAAGGATATCGTAGGCTTCAGAACACATTTTGCTCAATTTCCTTTGAATTATATCATATTAGTATAGGGAAGACATAGCAAATGAATGCTCACAAACTGAATTTTAGGGTCATTAGTATCCAAGTTTTGTATAATTTTATTTGCCTCACATACTAGATCATGAGCTTCAGGTAGCAAATTATGTATCTTCGGGTTTTAACAGTACTCTCCTGTGCAGTGGCTAGCATTATACTTCATATATAACATGGTAATTATTAAACATTCATTATATTGTTAAATGGCTGACGATTCCATTTATAACGCTCAATTTCTGACATTTAATGTTCTAAGAGAACAAATGCTTAAACGTGTCCTCAGAATATATTTTAGAAACACTTGTTCAAAATTTTAACTTTGCTAAATTCTTTTCAAAATTCATTCATTCCATAGTCCTTCATTTTGTAAGGATTTGATGAATGCTTACTAAATATCAAGTCTAGGCTTTGTTTAAGAAGTACCTAGTTGAATAAAAGCAAAAATCTTCTCTAAAGGCTTGGCATATAATAGGGAACTGCAGTAAGTACATAAGCAGCTTCACTTAAGGTAAAAAGTGTCATGTAAATGTTACAGAAAGTGATAACAATGAAGACTTTTGAGGATTTTGAGGTGACATATATCAGCAAATTATGATAGAATGCAGAGAAGAATTCTCTGGAAATACTCAAGTATTTCCGTCTTCCAATCTTTTGATTATCAATTACAAACATGATAGATAATATGGAGAATTACTAAAAAAATAGCGCCATCTTGAAAATTTATGAGGAAAGCCCCATGGATGACAGCCATATGAGCTTGATTAAGAAACCAACAAAGAACACCACCCTAGGAAAGGATCAAAAGTAGATTTCATTGATAAGTAGAGATAACCATATGTGTGCAGGGTATGTTCTGAAGATAATAACAACCATAAAATACAGTGCTATTCAGCTTCAAAGCAGAGTCAAGAGGAAACCAAATCAGCGTAATCTGGAATACAATTATATTGCTTTCTCATGGAATTAGAACATTTTATTTCGCAATTTATTCATTAATTAAAATGTGCAGATTATCACTATGCATCACATTTATTATTTTATATCCTTGATTCAATAATGTGTTAAGCTTGTTTAAAATTAATAATTTGGAATATAAACACCTTTTTTTTGTTAATTCTTAATGACCCTAATTGTGTAAAACATGCTGGAATCTGATAAGGTAGCAAACATTTTTTTTTTTGAAACTGCATTTAGCCTACATAATTATTACATTAAATTACACATTTAAAAATTCTCATAATCTATAAGAAATATGCATGTTTATTGACATAAGTAATATAATAAAAAGGACAAACTTTTGCAAAGTCATTTCCCTGTGCTTTCTCCTTCAAACTGAATATCCTTTCGCTTTTTTTTTTTTTTTCATTGCACAAACTTGTAATTCTAAACTCCTTTAGGCATCATTGGTTTTTCAGAAGTACAGCACAAGCTTCAATGAAAACTCCCTCAGGTTTAAACCGTGAATGGTTTGTGGGCACAGTTCACAAAAATAGATTTTCTAGTGCTTGATAGTGAAGCAAATAGAGCATCATTTCAAGAATCGCTTTGCCAGTTCCCCAAAATTTTACAATGAGCGATATAAGAACAGAAGTTTTAATACAGATTGTAGTCAGGGCCAAAAAGGCTATAATTAAGATGAGGGCATTTTTTATGAATTAGAATGGAATATGAAATATACAGAAGAGAGATTATCTCGGAATACTTCACAAGTTTCTAATAGCTGTAACTAAACTATTCTTTGATCAAAATGTCACAGATATATTTTACTTACTCTTCTGATATACTTTTGACAGCTGTCTAAATGTGTTGAACACTTTCAAATCATAAACTGAAAACGACCATTCGATTGGATAAAGCAATAAAGCCATAGGGGATTTCTAACTTTCCAGATTGCAACACCAATGAGAGTGAATAAAATCAGTAAGTTTTTAAGTTATGCATTTATTTCTTATTAATTTCTTCAAGATTTTTTTTTTGTGGGGCAAGTGGTTATGCTTATCTTTCAAATAAGTAGGTGCCCAGTCATTGACTATTTCCTTTTTATTTTCTACCTATCACACTCTCATCTTACTCTCTCCAATTTACAAAGGAAATTTCATTTCTATGGGGAGAACCCATTCATATTGAAGAAAAACCCAAATTAGTAATGTACATTTCTTTCAAATAAAAGAGTTTAAAGTCTCTTTTTTTTCTCTCTCTCTCTCTGTTCCTTGTTTTGCCATTGAGTGTGTATGACACAAACATCGAAGGAACATGAAAATAGAGACAGGGTCTAAAATATTTTCCCCACACTCCTCACAAAAATCTTGAATCAAAACAGAGATGCAGAGAAGATTTAAATCACCTAGCCACATTGACAGAGAAATAAAACAACTAAGATCATTTCAAAAGTATATTAAAGCATGTCTTCTTTTTTAATTAAATTATAGTTGGCATACAATATTATATTAGTTTCAAGTGTACACTGTCTAGTAACCATCTGTCACTATAAGCATGTCCTCTTTAGTAATGTAGTGACAAAAATTAAGACAACTGAAAATGATACCAAAAACTCCAATATTTTTTTAAAATAAAATACATCCTTTTACACGTGGAGTTGGATGCACAGAGCAGTCAAGCAACCAGTTAGAAACATATAAATTAATTTAGCTTTGAACAAAATGTATTTCTTTACCTAAAAATGTTCAAATCCCTTAATGAAAAGAGCCTGAACTACTATATTAATGGTTTATTGTATGTAAAAACATTTATGCTAATTTTATACTAAACTATGTATATTTTTTCTTCTAAGTGTGAATTAGGTCTTTCTCAATATAATGTATGCTTTACTGTTGTCCATAAAGGTGAAAGTTGTGGAATGCTTCTGGTGTGGCTGAAGATGGAAATCTGAATTTAATACTACGGCAATTCTTACTGAATTGCCCAGAGTGGCTGCATGGGTGCTCTTAGAGAGAGAGCACTGTGGAACTCTCAACTACTGTCAGAGTGAGTTTCAAATCACACTTGCACTTGTATTATCAGTGGCTACAACCAGGCCAGTCTCTTTATCTTTGTAACACCAATGCCCAAGATAGCTCATAGTTAAAAAAAAAAAAAAAAAAGAAAAGAAAAGAAAAGAAAAGAAAAACATGAATATGGAAAGGAAGGAAGAAAAAAAGAAGAGAAAGTAGGGAGAGAGAGTGAAAATATTAAATGACAGAAAACAACATGGTGGAACAACACTGAGCTAGTGCTTAAAAACGACATTCTTTGATTATTTATCAATATTAAGATGTCTTGCTCAAATGTGTGCCTCATTTACCTCCATTTCATATACTTCCTGTGCACAGCTTTTCAATATATCATTAGCAACATAATTCACAGGAAGGATCATTTTATAAATGCTGATACATTTATTATCAGTAACCATACTAGTCTCCAAAAACATCAGCATTTGGAATTATGCATTGTAAAATACTTTATTTTCAACCAAACCATTCCCTCAAAAAAGAAAGAAGTGTTAAGGAAAGTGGTTTCCTTCCAACTGGTCAATTATTCTTTACTAATATTGTTCTATTTATTTTATTCTGAAAACCTTTCCTATGCCTACCTGTGGGTATCTAAGAATATTTAAGATTCATTTAGCACAAGAAAATATTCTTCATAATACAAACTATTATAGTTCATTTCAATTTTATTATGTTGCATTCACTTGTGCAGAACAGTCAGATGAGTTATGTTTTCATCTTTGGTTGAAATTGAAGATAACTCATGGGAGGTTTACATATTATCATAATATGTCATTTGCATCAGCTGTTCCATTGAAGTTTTATAACCAAAGCTGAATCAATTAAAATAGATAAATCTCTAATAAAGTATAACTCTAACCCAGAATTTCATCACTCATTCCCTGGAGAGTGAGCAAAGATACCTGAGGCCAAATTTACTTAATTGTTTCCCGATAAAGCCTTGTGTTTAATCACAAACTCCTTCAAAGGAACTCCTGACAGTTTTAATTAATTAGCTTCATGTCTTGTTCATTCATAGAAATAAAAAAAAAAATTATATCCTTTACCTTAGCTAAAACATCTCTCTCTCTCTCTCTCTCTCTCTCTCTCTCTCTCTCTCTCTCTCTCTCTCGGTAAGTGCAGGATATCATAGAAACAGTTTCCACCACTGAGAATGGAATATGAATCAGGATCTCTAGTACATTAATACACCCTTATCTGAGAGGGATACATACGTTCCAAGGTCCCCAGATGCCTGAAACCACGAAAAGTCCCAAATCCTATATACACTATGTTTTCCCCTATACATACATACCTATAATTAAGTTTAATTTATGAATTAGGAAGAGTAAGAGATTAACAATAATTAATTATAAAATAGAACAATTGTAACAATATACTATAATAAAAGTTATATAAATGTGGTCTGTGCCTCTCTCTCTCTCTCTCTCTCTCCCCCAAAATATCCTATTATATTCTTCTCACTCTGTGTGATAAGATGAAGTAAGGAGAAGAACATGGGCATTGTGATGTAGTGTGAGGCTACTATTAACCTTTGACCAGAGGTAATAAGGAGGATGTCTGCTTTGGGTGATAAATTGGATCATTGAGCCATGATGATGTTGATGTTTGGATGTCAGTTTAAAACTATGAATTGTTTATTTCTAGAATTTTCTATTTAGTATCATTAGACCATTGTTGACCATGGAAAGTTGAAAACCTGGAAATCAAAACCATTGATAAGCAGGGACAACTATATAGTGATTCAGAGTTGAGGGAGCTATTCATAGCTTGACTATAGAAATATTATCAGAAGGAGATTATCTTAAAAACAACTAAATCTTCTTCAGTGATTTACATGATCATGCCCTGCATTTACTCTTCTCTAGATTAAAATATATCAATTTTATATCCATCTGGTGGATGCTATCAAATGTTTACATTTAAAAAGTCAGCTGTTAAAAAAAATCCCAAATAAAATCATTTGTAGCCAACAAGTCAATAGTACTATCTAAAAGGGCTGAGCCAAAAAGAGGTTAAACATGTGAGCAATTTTTGGAAAATCGATTGTTACATATTTGTGACTTTCACATTCCATGAAAAGAAAATAAACAGACTAAAGGAGTAAATAACTACCAACTTCTCTCTGTGTGATCTCAGACAAATTACTTAATCCCACTGTAAGATAAAGATTTTAAGAGTGTGTCTACGTTTATGTAAAGATTAAATGAATGCCATTAAAATTTTTAATGATGCCTTCACATAAACATGACGTTGGAGTAATGTCATGACTCTAACAGAGTATAAACAAGAATGAAGAGAAATTCAGAAAAGAGTACAGCCTTTACAATCCTCAGCTGAAGTGGAAATAACTGAAGCACACCCCTTCCCCTCGTATTAGTAAACTGGTACCTGCCAGTGACCATCATGCCCGACAGGGAGACGATCTTTCTGAGGTAGATACAGAAATTGAGCCTTAATGACATCATCTTTGTCCCCAGGATAGAGCCAAGTTGGAAGTCTTATCTCTTAATCTTTCAGTTATAAGAACAAACTCCCCCTTTTTATTTATTTACTTATTTATTTATTTAAATTTATTGGGGTGACAATTGTTAGTAAAATTACATAGATTTCAGGTGTACAATTCTGTATCACATCATCTATCAATCCCATTGTGTGTTCACCACCCAGAGTCAGTTCTCCTTCCATCACCATATATTTGATCCCCCTTACCATTACTTTGGCTTAAAAAAGACAGTGTGACTATCAGAAAGAAAAAAGAACTTGAAGTAATCTTGGGCATACATTTATTAGGTTTGTGATTTTTAGCCAAGGCAGTTGTTAAAATAAATCTATGACTTGTTTATTTGCTTGTTTGGTAACTTTCCCTATTCTGTGCCCCTTTCCCTTTGTCTTTCTCAAGTGAGGTTCTTTGGTGAAGAGAGCAAGGTGAAGCTCTAAACTTATCACCATTGAGCAATGAGTACTAAAAGTGTCTTTTTTCCCATTTGGCCCAACTTCATCTCCCAGGCCTGACTTTATTAAAGTATTGAACTTAAAAAAAAATGAAAAGTAACTTGGAGAGTACATCCAGTTAGATGTTGAGCAAAGACAGAAAGATCAATTCACATTTAAATAATTTAGGTTACTCCAAATTTAGGCTACTCTATCCATTCTTCACTGGCACAACACACACACATTTCTAAAAACATCCTAAATTGCTCCTAGCTGACTCCCAGACTGTGTACTAATTCTTTTCCTCCATTGTATTTAATAAGTCTATATTACTAAATTTAGTATGCATTCTGGGCAACACTATTTAGACTTTATGGCCACTGGGCACCGGAACACTTAAGTTTCCCTCACTGTAATACAGATTGCAGAATCACTTCCTGGCATTTCCTAGCATTCCTGGCAGTACAGTGAATGAATGGTAATTGAACATGGGCGAAAGTGATTTGTGCCACTTTTACTACTTGGGATCCTCTGTGCAATTTTCCCTTCAGTCAAACACAGAACACTTCAAGATCCTTTTTCAGAAAGTGGAGCCAAAAACTGGAAGGAACCTGGGCCTTTAAATTACCACCTTCTGCTCAGGAATATCTGTTTTAGACTTCATATAGGTGAGAAACACTTGTGCCAAGCCATTGAGATTTTAGTGTAATATAAGTTCAAAGGCTTTTAAAACTGCACTAAAAAGTGTGATTCCTCAAGTTTCTTTGCTGGGCTATTTTAGAACTTTAGATTTACTTTTGACAAAATCATGCTTTTGGCAATTCTGAAAATTATTTAAGATATGTTAATTTTAAAGGAAAATTATTTATTTTAAAAGAGATCTCTTCTTTTACCTTATTCATTCTCTTAGATCACTTTACCAGGCTTGGGTAGCCAAGAGGTGCAAAGCAGAAGTTAGTCATTTGATAAAAGGTCCTGCCTCCCCTGCTACAACTCACATCATATCATTTGTTATTTTCAATGACATGTTTAATAATTTATTTTCTTTTAAATTAATGTTTCCCCTCACAAACATGCATGCTCCACGAAAGAAGAGACCCGTTTACCTGTTCCTCCCTCATTCCTACTACCTACAGTTATGCCTGACTTTGTAATATATACAAATTGGAAAATCAGATGATTTAAATGTATTTGCCCACCACAAACTCATCATATAATTACTGATCTTCCATTTTCTTCCCTAACCACAGGTAACAAAACAATTCCATTTAACAATTTTCTTTAATATATGATTTCAATGGTATTTCCCATCAGACATGGCCACAAGTATGACGGTGTAGGAGACTGACATGGGACAATTAGTTGCAACTTTATTTTGAAGATTCCTGGACATTACAGGATATGGTAGTCATTCTAAAACTTAAATGAAATTTTATAGGTCTATTGGACTTCTTATATGTCAGGTCAAGTACTCTGTCCCTTGAATAAAGTGAGTTGGGACACAGTCTTGGGAAAAAAAATAATGTACAATATACTTGTATACTGATAAAAAGAATTACTGAAATGTGGACTATTAAGACAGATTTCTACAATAGAAATGTGTGCCAAATTTAGAATTAACGTTCTAAAAAAATTATTGAGAACTATTGAGAGGCTCCTCGAAGCCTGACCTACATAGTGCAGCAACACAAACAGTTGAATTGATTGAAGTGATGATAACGTAAGTGGTTGAAATTTTTTCTGCACATCATGCTTTGATTGAATTTTTCTTCTCAAAACATGACAGTTAATCAGCACCATTTACATTATCAATGCATTAACTTACAGCCCAAGAAAGATATCACTTATATTAGATGCTTTTTGTTTGTTTGTTTATTTGTTTAAATAATATAAGTATATAAGGGACAATTTTCTAGGTGGGACAAAAGTACTAATATACAAATCTCCCTTCTTAACCAACTCATTTACACAAATGACAAGTCAGTTAAATGATAACAGCATGAAAACTAATATTTGTCAGTGTCCAAATAGTAAATTACTGTGCCCTTTCTGGATTTTGTTGACAGTGATAGAGTGGGGTGACAGCAAAGAAGAAATAGAAAATTTCACATTTACTTTCTAATTCAAAAAGAACGTGCTAGTTTAAGTGTTTGTGTTTGTGTGTCCGTACCGATAGAGTGAAATAGCATTTCTTTAGTAAATACCAAATAATGGGTATACATATTTCATACAAAAATATCAGTAATTTGAATTTATCTAAGTCATAAAAATGTACTCCTGCAATTAATTATTTTTTGACATTAGTTTATCTCAGTTTGAGTTTTAAATATCCACAAGATCTAGTTTAATACACGTCTTCTTTTCAATTTTTTTGAGTTTTCATGGTTATACTATTTTTTAAAGATATTTTACTAAAATATACCTCACATACAATATTATACTAGTTTCAGGTGTACATCCTAGTTATTCATTAGTACCCACCTAGCTCCACAGTGTTATTACCACATTTTGATTTTATTCCCCATGATAAAGAAGTGATCACCATGATAAGTCCAGCAACCATCTGACACTGTACATGCTATCACAGTGTTATTTATCTTCCCCCCCTTTTTTTAAATTTTCAATTAGAGTTGACACTTAATATTATTTTATATTAGTTTCAAGTTTACAGGATAATGGTTAGACATTTATATAATTTAGGAAGTGATTCCCTAACTATTACCACATGGCACTATACATAGTTATTACCATATTGTTGATTATATTCTCTATACTTCACATCTCTATGAAAACTTCCATCACCTGGTGAAGGAAATAGATATACAAGCCCAGGAAGCACAGAGTGTCCCAAACAAGATAAACTCAAAGAGGCCAACACAAACACATACCATAATTAAAATGCCAATGGTTAAAGACAAAAAGAGGATCTTAAAACCAGCAAGAGAAGAGCAGTTAGTTATCTACAAGGGAGCCCCCATAAAACTGTCAGCTGATTTCTTAACAAAAATTTTGCAGGCCAGAAAGGATTGACAGGAAATATTCAAAGCGGTGAAAAGCAAGGACCTACAACAAAGATTATTCTACCCAACAAAGCTATTTTAGAATCGAGGGACAGACAAAGAGCTTCCCAGACAAGAAAAAGCTAAAGAAGTCCATCACCATCAAACCAGTATTACAAAGAATCGTAGAGGGATTTCTTTAAGATGGGACAGGGGTTGGGTGAAAAGTGAATAAGTAGTACAAATTGGTTGTCACAAAGTAGTCATGGGGATGTAGGGTACAGCATAAGGAATATGGTCAATAATAGTGTAATAACTATGTGTGCTAGCAGACAGGTATTGGATCTATAAGAGTGATAGAGGGAATGGGGATGGGGGCAGGGCGAAAAAGGTGAAGGTATTACGAAATATAAATTGGCACTTTCAATTGTTTTTGCAAGTTAATTTTGTCTACACTCAACAAAAGACTATGCAAAGACTTTTGAACAAATATATGTTCTCATACTGTACTGATTTAATAGTTTGATTTCTCTCCTTTGGTGACAAATGCAGTGGACAATTTAAAATTCTAAAAAACCCATGGCCTTTGGAGGGAAATACTTTATATATATATATATATATATATATATATATATATATATATATATATATATATACACACATATATATATGTAATACTGAGTATCAAAATAAGTTATTTTGATTCAGGTTCTCTTCAGCAAAGTTGAATTAAGTTTACAGTAGGAGGAATATAACTATCAGTTTTAATTGCTCCTTTAATATTACTGACACTTGCTTCCTATTGTTGATAGGCCAATATTTTAGTAGCAAACTATTGTATTCAATTAAAAGTACTTCCATAGAGTACCTACGGTGTAAAATAGCTTATTTAGCTAGTTTAGAGGCTGAAACATAATAATAATAATAATAATAATAATAATAATAATAATAATAATAATATAAACCCTTACCCTCAAGGAAGTTTATTCTCAACTAAATGAGATAAAATATTAACAATAATAAAGACAAAAAAATGCATGTTGTAAGTTTTGTGGGAACTATAGGGAGATTTTTATTCCCCCAGTTAGGATTGACTGAGAGCGATATTAATTAAGGCTTTGAAGCAAAAGCAATAGTACACTATAATAGTAAAAAAGAAAAAAAAAATTAACTTTCAGTTGTATATCATAAATTTTATATTCTCAGGTTTAGAACTGTCTTGTCTTTATAGAATATAAATAGATGATCACTTTTTAGGAGTTGTTCAACTCATTCCTTCATTAGCAAATTCTACCTTACAATAGGACTGCCTCTTACATTTTAAATTCAGGTTTCCCATAAGCTAGTGGAGTTATGCAGGCTAGTGGCAAGGCTGCATAAGTTCTTCTTACATAACTGTATCAGCAGAATAAGCTTGAGTATTGAAATAGCCTGATAAAACAATTGTTCATCAACCACCCACTACATGTGACTACATCAATTTGTCTCCTAATAAATGAAAGTCTGAATGTAAAATGTGTGGTTCATGCCTTTTGTCTATTTCACTTACTTATTAAGTTTACTTTCAGTGAAGAAACATTTTTTATGAATCCCCTAGCCAAATATATTGCTACCGAAATAGACCAAAGATACAATGTGCGCTCAACCACTTAAAAAAGTATTCTAATGAGATTCTTTCCCTTTGTACTCGTCCGCTTGATCTATTTATTAAAACAAAGTTCAACTCTTTAAAAAGCACACACTTTTTTCATAGTGAAAAGATTTCCGAGCATGCATCCCTCACGTGTGCACATGTTGTTATTTATATATTATATAGATATCCTACTTTACTGACATAATAACAAAGCTTGGAGGAAGCTTACAGACAGTCACCATTAAGTGCCACTTGTGAAGCATGAAATTCAGTTTTAGAAAACTAAGCAGTTCCCGATAAACATATGTATTTGTCTTTATGTTATCGATGCTTTGTTTAAAAACGTCATGCAAATGTTAAAGACCAGGTACTGTCACTAGCTCATGTCTCAAGACAAATTATACAGCAGGTCTAAGTCCATCATTAAAGACAGTGTATAGAAATCCATATTTCCCACGGTCTTCTTAATCATTACCATTTCTTGTTGTTTTCTTGTCACATTTGGTAAGACCCCTACTCCTTCTTTTAACCTTGCAGTGTAGCTGAAGAACAGCTAAGACGTGTCCTGTAGGCACGGCTTTTCTCCCCTCCTCCCACTCGTACAGCTCATTTCTCTCCAACCCAAGCTGTTTTGAAAAAATTTTATATTTTATGAAGTGTCAGTTTAGTTAAAACTCAATAATATTATCTCTAAAAACCACTTAAGCAGGAACACAATCTGCCCTACACAGAAATATACTGAAAGCAAAGTAGTAAGTGAGGGAGGAGGTGGCTCCCTAGCTCTGCGCAAGATGGGGACCCCATTCTTCCCTCAGAGCAATTCATGGTAAATGCCTTGTATGGACATTTGACATGCATGCAGCCTAAGTGAGGACACCAATGTCAATCACAAATTAGGAAAAGCTTATTTCATTTTATTATTTTAGGGAAAAACATATATAAAGAACAAATTCCAAAACGTGACCTTTCAGTAAAGAATACTTTGGAAACTGCTGTCCTATATGCTAATAGAGTGAATTTCTGAAACCCTAACCTACTTAAAACACTTTAGGTGTTTGTATTTGCCTAGAATTTAATACAAATTCTATTTTTTGGAATTCAAGGCCATTCGGGATATCCTCCGGCTTCTCCCTTAAATGCAAGCTATGCTGCAATGATACTGAACTATTTCATTTTCTCAAAACATGTCATGCTACCATGGTTTGTTCTTGCTTTTCCCTCAGCATGGAATGGCCTCTTTTACATTCTGTTCTTCCTGTATGAGTACACTCAAGGAATTTTTCCCTTCGGACACTTTTGTGAGACACCCAAGCAGAACTAATCATTCTCTCCTTTGCTACCACTGTGCCTGTTTCTGAAGTCTACCTTGGAATATTTTCATTAGCTTCTGAAATCCTCATGGGCTCTCTCTCTCTCTCTCTCTCTCTACCTCTCTCTCTCTCTCTCTCTCTGTGTCTCTCTCTCTGCTTTCCTACTTTCTAACACAGTGGTAATAGTTATTGGCTGAATGGATAAAGAAAACAATAGTTTATCTGCTTGGTGTAAAATGCACCAAATTCTATAAACTCAGCTAGTTAGTTAGATTTATACCGTACTTAGGAATAAATTAAGATATAAGATAAACCTTAATATATGGTTACTATTGATAATATAATGAGGGGAAAAAAGACCATTATTTATCATTATTAAATTTGAAAATGCTGAAACAATTTTGGGATAACAATGAACAAATATAAACCTTTAAAATAAAAATACATGACAAATTATTATAAATATAAATTTATTGTATAAACATCAAGTGCCTTCTATATACCTAGCTAGAGATTCACAATTAAAAAAAAGAAAAAAAAAAGGCAGTCCTCACTCTTCTATAATTTTCAGACTAATAGGTAGGACAAGCCGTGGTCAGGCAACTACAAGTTAGTAACAATTATTGTTACTAAGTCCTAGATGCCATAAAAATATAGAAAAGAAGACCTAAGTGAAGCAGAGTTCCAAGAAGATGTCATGAGGAAGTGATCTTTTAAACACAGATCTGAACAAAAAGACAGAATAAATTAAGAGCAGGAGAGACATTTCCAAGAAAAGGGGAAACCAAATTTGAAAGCCTTAAGAAGGGGGCCGGGGGGAGCAAAAACTGGGAGTCAAACTCCAGGATGTCTGGAGTAAAGAAAATAAAGATACTATTAGCTGAGGAGGATAGAGACATGAGACCAGAACCCAGTGCCTTGCAAGCCATTGTCAGAGGAGAGGAGGGAAGGAATCCATTGCAAAAGGATTCTTTTTCTATACTCTTTTTCATTGCTGAATGACTAGATTTTCTGCAGTTGTAATACTGTCTGGTGAGTACAATGAATTCAAGCCTCAACATGGGGATATGCCTAAAATGACTTTCTAGAACTCCAGTAGAACAATGTCAACGTCTAACTCATTGATTAAATCGGTCAGCAGTAATAGGGTTCACAGGTGACAGGTACAGACGTGTACACCTTACCTAGTCATCAAAAAGACTATGGTGGAATTAAAATCAAATGACATTTTATGTTCAAAAGTGTATTAACCAAAAAGAAATACAACATTAATAATATTTTATGAAATATAAAATCATGAAAATATAAATAGAATGCAAGATACTAGTTCCAGCCATAAGTGTGAATAAATCTATCACTCATGATTATTTTCTTCTATTTATCAAGGGATTCTGTTGCTAAATGCTTTAGTAGGTAACTTGAGATCTTTTAATAACAGATAATAATTACAACTAGATTTAGATGAACTAAATTGCTCTTAGTTTATGAAAATCATCAAAAGTCAATGTAGAGGAAGGCTGTTTTTCTAATTTTCTGATACATTTTTCTTACCTAATTTTTTTTTATTGATCTTTACCTCATCAGGCTACAGATGATGAGTTTGGAACAGGCAAAAACATAATTGTTTCTTATTGCCAATACCTCATAATTGATAGGTACAAAGCATATTGCCAATCACTGAAATATTTTAAAATCTTAAGTGATTTATAGTACATTCAACCAAAACAAAAACTTTGAAGTTTGAGAAAAGAATAAAACAAAAGGAAATGTTTAATATCTTAGTCATTTAAAGAAGATTTTATTTATTTAAAGTAATTTAACCAGGTTAGAAACCACCACTGAAGTTTAGATTTTTAAGGACCCTATCTTCTGTGACTTCATCTTTCTCAAATGAAGTATTATTAGTTTCATTACAGGACTATTTATAGGACTATTTTTATCATCAAGTTTGATTAAAGAAAAATAATTTATCAAGCAGAAGAAAAACAGACATTCTAGAGTACAAATATGTGTACTCTTAATTAATGCCAGTTACCTATAAGTTTACAACAAATTAATTTTCAGAGCTGTTGTTATTAAAATATAGGGTTTGAGTGTGAGTGTACACCCTCACTACTTAAATTTTGGTTCACATCACTCACTAGTTTTCTAATCTTAAGTCTCATTCTCCTCACCTGTGCTATAAGGATACAAATCCTCGTTACAGCAAGATGCATTATACAACCCCACATTAGTCACCATGCGTTGGCCTATTTGAAATCTACTTTTGTAAAATAAAAATCCATGCACAAATTCAACCAGTGTTTTCCCCCTTTATTAATATTAACTCTAAGGATGACATTGCCGTTTTCCTAAGGTTCCTTTTTATTCTGTGTCTCCATTATTTCTCCTTTGTTGAATAGAACTAGGACCATAATAGATATACTTAAAGATCCCTTTTCTGCTTTTGAACAATAAAAATCACAGAAAGGTGAGTCACATATTTACCAGATGACCTACTTTAGTTAGAATGGGTCTCCAGGAAGATGTACACATGGTTGAAGTGCTGTAAGGCTTTACTAGGTCTTCTTGTAAGGAAGAACCAGCAAAATCTTCAATTTTACCAAATACTAAGCAGTATGTTACCCCAGCGAAACATTTATGTTTTTCTTCTCTAACCTTACCCTTTCAATCACTTGCTATGATTGAAAAATTTTCCTAACACCTAACACACTGTTCATTTGAATTTTACAACTATCAACGTTTTAGAAAACTATTGTCCAATGTCATTCTTTCTTTAGATTCATCCTATTTTTCAATAATTCTATTTATTCCTTTATAATATTCCTAATATATATTATTTTGTTTGTACAATATTTCTTCTGTTGGGTCAATTTAAAATAGGAAGGAAAAATTATTTTCTTCCCTCTCCTTCAATTATGCTGTGCATTGAAATTCTTTCACCAAGACCGCCATCTTATATATGTATGTATTCACTATTCACCTGTTAGTAAGGACCAACACTTAGGATTACCCAGTAGGTGATTTACTATGCTATAAAGCATATTGATTACCTTGGCAGAGGAGCATTTTAATGGCATTGCGTAGTTTCTTTGTGCATGAAAAATGTCTTTGGTGAATGTGGTTAATAATATATTAAAAGAGTACTGCAATTCACTTTTCTAACTCCACCCATGTTTTATTTGAGTGTCTTCCACCGAAACAGAACTTTTGTTCATTTGATTAATATGAATTTGGTGTATGAAATTAGGACAAAATAGAATCATTCATCTCTTAGCTTGTATTTACTCCCATATTTATAACACAAATTAGTAACATCAATAAAAGTGATATCAACCAGTAAAGATAATCTCTGAAAATAAGTTTAATTAATTTAGGGGAAAAATAGACACAATGTTAGTATTAATGCTTATTAAACATCCTTAAAATTATTTATAAAAGAATGAATTTATCAAACGATTTCCAATCATGAATCTGCCAGGCACTAAACAATTTTTAGGCATTCAAATAAATGTCTACTCAGGAAATGCGAAAGTTGATTATTATGTGGGCAGTGAATTGTATAATGTTTCAGAAATGCATATTGCGTTATAATAAAAAGCCATAAAAATGTCTGTGAGGTTAACATAGATGGGGCTGTAGGACTTTCTAAGTTCAGTGTGTTTGTGTATATTGTAGGCATCCTACCTCTTTTAAACAAACAACTACAAATGTTTCTAGAAGGTTATCTTAATAGTCAAATTGTTTTGAAATAACTACATTTTCCACAAGATTCAACAAGATTTTTCTGGGTGACTACTATATGTGTAGCATTGTACCAGATTGTGAAGACAATAACCAAAATAATAATAATAATAATAATAATAATAATAATAATAATAATAATAATAATATAATAGGACTGGTAAGACAATTCCCAATTTAGGACAATTCAAGTTCTAGCAAGTTGTTATAGTTGAAATACTCAGTTTGTTTTGTCCATGTTATTTGAAACTTACAAATAAGTTTAGAATGGTATCATTCAGATTGCTTCTTGGGTGCTCAAGGGTAAAGTTTAGCCTGGGACATGCAGATGGTATCTTGGATCAGCCTCTCTTGAGGTTGTCAGATGTTGCAAAGTTAAGAATACAGAAACATAAGAAGCAACTAATGAGAATAAGGTAGAGACCCAATAGGAGTGCCAGGTTAGAAGTTAGTAAATCCAGATTTCTTATGGGACTAGAAACTTTTCTTAACAGTGTACTAAAAAAAAAACACCAAACATTTTAAATGGAGATATTTTAATTATATAAAAACCCTTCAAAGAACAAAATTCATTTAAAATGCAATTTCCCGCATATAGAACTTTTTAATTGTTTTAAAAATTCACTATGTAACAAACACGTTGTGGTTAATATGAAACACTATTTTTAAATTGGTCATTAAATTCAATTCTAATGATGCCTATAACTAAAATAGTAGGGGTTTTGTTGTGGATTTCATATTCATTTCTTCGACTAATACCAATGGAACGCCTTGTTGTGACTGTTTCAGACAATGTTACACAACTGGAGAGAGAACATGAACATTGAATAAAATCTTATATTATAGTTGATAAACAAATAAGTACCTAAAGTATATAACATTGCAGATGGTGATGAATGCTATGGATAAAAATTAAGCAAATAAAAATATTTGAAAAACAATTCCTTTTTACATATTTAACCAACAAAAATGGCTTTAATGCTTTTAAACATAAATGTGATGAGGATCTAAAATACAAATAAAACTGAACAATGACAAAAGAAATCTGATCATTCAGCAATATTCGTAAAGGTGTATATTCAGATTGCAAATGAATAGGAATAGTGTTTCAATAAATATTTCCAACAGTGCATTTAAATATCCTTCTTAAATGTTTTCTAGTTTCTGAAATGAAGTTTTATTTTCCCAGATAAGGAGATATGTACTTGATATTTTTGCATGATAATGTACTTAGAAACAAACTTGGGGAGAAAGAACTGTTGTTCAAAACTTGAACTACTCTTGGCCTACTTGATATAGAAAGGATCATTTTGTTGGTCATTAGGGCTAATGCTATAGTCTGAATAGAACAGAGAATAGAGCAAAATGAACAAAAAGGAAGCTGGATAAAAGGGGCATATCAAAGGCATTAGAGAGAAGCATTAACACATATGCCTGGTGCCTAGATGTGTTCCCTAGGTCTTCAGCTGTGCTGGTATCTATGTTGGGAAGAAGTAGAATGAGATGGCAAAGTGAAAATTCAGTTGACCTGAAAACGACACTACTTGTTGGGATGTGGGGAACGAGGAGGTATGTCAGTGTGCAGAGGCTTGGTAAGTAAGTTAAGAAGACCACAGGGGTATAGCTAGGCAGAGATGGGTCTGGTTTGTACTGCACTGTGTTCCTAGGTTGATTATGAATTGAAGGGAGATTCGGCAAGCCACAGTGTGCTCATCCCCTTCCTCCCCCCCCCAACATATACACGCACCCTAAGAGGACCACCTGAGCCAGGGAGCCAGGTGGAACGTTGCAGGACCCCAGCTGTGTACATTCACTCTGTGACAGAGGAAAAAAGGCTAAGTGAGAAGGAAGGGGACTGGGGTCCCCAACAACAAAAACAACAAAAGACCTCTCTCTCTCTCTCTCTCTCTCTCTCTCTCTCTCTCTCTCTCTCTCTCTCTCTTTATCTATTTATGCATCCATCAAATATATGGAAAGAAAGAGAGGCCAATGAGTTCATCAGGGGCAGAAATCAATGATAAATATCCTCAGAAAGCTCAAGACCAGGATCAGATCAAACATTCTTATAGAATCAGACCCTCCACTCCCAGGTGGGATGAGTGAGAATCTGAAGGATATTGTGGACACTGCATGCACTCTTCACTCTAAATCCATAGGGTCATGCAAATTTCCCTCAACCAACCCACCAGCTGTGGTGGAGGAGAGAGATAAAGACATCATGGGCCCCAAAGACCAAGCATTATCTAATGTACTCATAGACATTTTACGCTATTCCAATGTAATTAACACCAAGCCAAACAAAAAGACAATCAAAATCTTTAACCTGAGCTAATGATCAACCATTTTTACTTGAAACCCAGAAGGCAGGTGTTCAAAAGGAAGGCAGGATTAGTAATAGACCAATAATAACTAAACAAATGAGGAAACAAACAAATAAATACTCTATTTTCTCTACTCATCCATGTGTCAGAGTAAATTTGGTAACTCTACCAATTTGAGTGCTGATAGGCTAACAGCTCAAGAAAGCAAGTTTTGGGTGAAATCCAAAACATCCAACAATCTGATTTATAAAGAAGAAAGGACAGAAGTGAAAAGAAGGAAAATAGGGAGTAAAAGAGGGATGGAGGAAAATAAAAGTTATCAACAGTGACATAAATAGGCATCCTAAAATTACCATTATGTATTTCATCTGAGGTAAGATGTCTTTTCCTAATGAATTAAAGGAAACACAAAATCCAATTATTTAAATATTAAAATAAGTTTTAGTGTCTCCAATACAATAAATTACATAGAAAGATTTATACTAGAAACAGTCATGTATGATTAATTTAGATGTGTAAGATCATTCCTGTAAAAGAAAAATAAAAATACAGCAGGACCCAGTGAGAAATAGATCAATTTGCATCTCAGTGTTTGTTTGTTTTTTTTTTTTTTAAAAAAAAAAAAAAGATTCAGTGTGCTGTGTTATTAGGAATATAAAATTTTTATAATTATTAGTATATTTTACCATATATTATGTTAATACTATGTTTGGAGCACATCACTGCTTGAAATTTTCACACAGTCAAGTATTTCAATTTGTTTGTGCCTCATACTATTTTCTTATTCATAAATTCATTACTCTGAAAATAGTTCAATATTTATCTGTATTTTCTTTTCGTACGTGTAGGACTTGATGTTTATATTTTAACAGCTTCGTATCTTTGGAATTTAACTTGTTTACATTCTTTCACCTAATAACAGTTTTGTTTTGTTTTCCCAATATTTCTGAACAGGCATGTGTAACTTGTCTGTCTATAAGCTACTGTCTTTGAGATACAAGAATTACACCTATAAAACCCACTTTAATTCAAAGCACAGTCCAAGGAGAGTATGGATATCACACTGAAGAGAGGAATAGAATTTAGCCAGAGTGAGAAACAGTAAGAACAGCATAATTAACAGAGAAGTCATTCCTCAGAAACAGATGGAAGTCATTTTGCAAAGAATGCACTACATTCCTAATGCTTCATGAAACTGTACACAAGAACCTGGATATCCCAAACTGCAGAGTCTAAAATGACTGAACATCAAGCTGTTAATACCTTGACATTCTGAAAATTCTCTGAGGTGGACATGAAAAACTCTCATGGACCACAGCCATAATTCCAACAGAGAACAGGGTGCGATACGGGGTACAGAACAGAAACTCTGAGAGAGAATTCAGGAAGATCAGTTTCCCTCAGTCACAGATATTAAAGGGACTGATTACTTTCTTGTTTCTCATTCTAGGCACTGTATGCCAGCCCAGAACTAGAATGTTTTGGAATTGGCCTTATTTAATAATGGTTAAGTCAACCAAATACAATTTTTGTTTGATTTCTCACTTGTATTTTCTGCTCTGTATGGAAAATTCTGAGTTAGAGAACTCACTCAGATATTTTTAAAATTTATATCCAGGTGAACTGTAACAGGTAATTACACTAATTCTTAAGAATAAATTTACTTAAAATCTCTCAGTGGTTTCCCATGTCCTCTAGAATTAAAACCCAAGTTCCTCAACTTTGTTTTCAACACTCTTGCCTTTTTATCTCCATTAGTAAAACTCTTACCCTCACAAAAACTATGCAAAAATACTGACTTTCTGACTGTTATTAGATGTGGCATGCTTCCCTAAGCCTTGGCACATTACTGCTTGTATCTCAGACACTGCACCTAGCCCCCATTCCTTCTCCACACCCTTGTAAGTCTTAAAGTACAATTTCTTCAGGTCTTATTTGCAATGTGATTTCACCTGCAAGGTTTCCCAGCTGCCAAGACTGGACTAAGAGAAACTTCTTTTATCGTGTACCCCCATATCCTATCCATGATAGCGCATACATATGCACCAGGGATTCAGTGAATACTGTTGAATAAACTAGTCATGAAAAAAGCTAAAAAGACATGTTACATCCACAGTGATCAACTCAAATCAACAGGCCCTAGGAGAAGAGCACTGTATAATATTCTCATTTGGGTTCATTGTGTCATACAGCGTACATCAGATCAATATGATCTTTGTCTCGATATCCTACTAGGCAAGTTAGTTCTACAGAAAACATTCATTTTCAACTTTGGAGACTGTCAAGGTAGACATTAATTAGTATCATTATTTCTTTCTAATATTCTAAAAATAATTTAAAATAATATTACCATTTAGGCCTTTTCTTGTAGAATTTTGTCATTTTTGTCAGTTATATGCAAGAATGAACCAATACGTTTTTATAAAGTTAAAATTTTGGTGTATTCTTATTTTTCTTATGTGATAAAACCTCAAATTAAATTTAGATATTATACTTAGTTTTATTATTTGTCAACCTCTGGTAACTACTGATAATATAATATGTTCCTGTATTAGTCAGTATTCAAAACTGAACAAAAAAATTTGGATCCTCCCTCTTCCTAATTTAAGAATGAAAGCTGGTAGAGTATTTATACCAAGACATTACCTATTTTTGCTGGTTATGCCTGTTTGGAGATATTACCATAATATATTTAACCAGAGGAACCCTATTAGAAATTGAAAGCACCCACTGTTAAAATCTAAGGTTTTCCACAAGTTACCTGTTTACTTGCTTAGTAAAAAAGGAAGCATTAAAAGTATTTGTTTAAGACCAGGGGTTTTTTAAAATAGTATCTAGATACTACAGGCTTTTATGTACAAATCCTGATTACTCAGACCTTCGATTTATTTCCTTATTTTGTAGTACAAGTTGTTTGTATAGTAAAAGGAGCTTTCAAATGGTTAGTTCACTCATCAATAATTTCTCTTTATGTGCCAACATATCGAAGAGTCTCCCTGATGCCATCTATAAGGTCATACATGTTCAACTTAATCAATCACTATACAAAACATAATGCCTTACTGAAATTAGGATGGACTCTAGATACCAGAAATGACCAAAAGGAGCTTTTCAAAGTGTTTGTTGCATGAACAGTCACTTTTGGTGAAGGACAAAGTATCACTACAAGGCACAAAGGTTTGGATACCTTCTGGACCGCCTTTGCCCATGAAGTAAAGGATGATGGCAGACATAGAAATGGAAGGTCTGTCTGCAACTTACAGTCTGACCAACTGAAGTAACAATGCAAAGACAGTATTGGTCAATGTGTCTAGATAATTATATGTGAGTTCCCTATTTGCTGCCTTAAATGCAAATTTTGATCAATGTCTTTGTCGTCTCATCAATCAAAGAAGTGATGGACCATAATTCCTTCCTGCTCAAGCATTCTAAAATTCAAAAGCGGCATCAGGAACACTAATTCATTCCATATTGACAAACTTCTTCAATTTACTACATTTCCTTTTTATAAACATTCTGTAAGCCTAGTATCATATAAGCAATAATATGTATATGTGTATATAAATATATATATATATATGTGCTATTTACTGCAGCAAGTAACCAACCCCAAATCTAAAGCTTTTGACTTTTCAAAAAAAAAAAATCAATCAAATGTACTGAAATTAAAAATACTTGCAAAAGTTTACAAAAGGAGACACATGTAATTGATAAACACATGGCAAAACTGCTGAACTTTAAAACCAATGTGAGTTAACTGTATATTGGTGAGCAGTCTTCAAACAATTTGCAAATAAGCGTGCAGTAATTGAGATTTGTTCTTTAAGATTTGGCAGAATTATTTCTGTCTGGAAATTATTTTTTGATAAATTGGCTAACAAAGGCATGCTTATATTTATTTCTTGGCATGAAAATCTGGCAAATTTGTTGATTAAATAGGGGTTAAACCCTATGTCAAGAACCTACACTAATATATCCCATTGGATTATCCCTAACTTTCTCTTATCAAATATTCAGGTCAATGTATAATAGAAGAAAGATTAATTAAAAATGATACATGTCAGTAAACGTTCAAACAGTAAGGCAATTAAACATTTTATAATTTCTTGGTGGTCCATAATGCCCATGTGTGTGATGGTGATGGTGGTGGTAGTGGTGCATGTGTATGCATGCACATGTGTGTGAACATATCTGTGTGTGTGGTAAGTCACTTTTCAAAAATTGCATCCATGCAGAAAGAAGCAATTATTGGGCATATCTTTATACCAAAATAATCTCTAAAATAAGCAGAATGATTTAATAAAAAACATAATTCATAGGAATTCCATAATTCAAGTTAAATACTATGTTTTAATGTCAAATATTGTAGTAAAATATTTCAACGTTGTAGTCACTAAAAGTTAAATGACACCTACATATCTATCTTAAGTGATTGTCTATATGTCACAAATGTTTATAAACATTAATATCAAATACTCTTTAAAAGATGCAATGCCATTGGTAAAATGCTAACTTTAGTCACAATTACATTATATGTCGATTTAATCTTTATTTATCAGTAATTTTCCAAATTCAGGTCTATTCATATACACTCATAAATGATCTGTCATAGATTAAATAAGTATCTATTCTCTCTCTTACTCCCTATCTCTTTATCTCTCTCTCCTCACCCGATCCTCCTTGCTTTTGCCTACAAAAGATCAAATATAAACTAATACATTTATTGAGTGCCAGGGACAACTATATTGGCTGCCTTTAGCTATATTACGTTGTTTAACGCTCAGTATAACATAAAATCCATAAATATTTAATCTATTCATCTCTCAATGTCCACCTCAAAATCTAAATGTTATAGATTGTTTTATACATACCAGTCTTAAGATTTTTCTACACATACACACACATGCGCGCAAGCATACACACACACATATACATAGATGCCTAAGTCTAAGTTGAATACAATATGTATTAAGTTCAAATATAACAAAAAGTTGCAAATATGGTTTCTACTAGAAATCATTCATAACCTAAAATCAGTGGCAATTTTGTTAGGTAAATAATTACTTTAAAAAAAATTAAGAGAAGCTTTTGTTTTCCTGCTTAAGGTATGAAATGCCACTGGTCCTTTGAAATGAGATCTTTATGACAAATGTTAACAGAAAATCTAATATCTCTGTGTTTATAAACAAAATTAGAAGTCTATCTTTGTAATTTCTTTGAAAATAATTAGACAATCATAATACCTCGTAGGTTGCTATGGGGATTAGATAAAATGTAAATATATTACCTTTCATACTGTGATGCACTATATAACATTTTTGTTATTAATAAGAAAGCATTATAAGTCACTACTATAATTACATTAATGTCAATTTTTCTTCACTCAATGGGGAAAAATTACAAAAACTGCAAGTACTATTCAAGTTAATATTTGAGCATTTAACAAAAAAATAATATAAGGAAAATGGTCATAGCCCACAATTTAATTTATTTTTTCATTTATTAGGGTATTTCTATTTTAATTAAACTATCAAAAATCTTTTCTAATTATGGAGACATAATTAGATTTTTAAGTATTTAATAACTGATAGTATATTCTTTTCTGACCTACAGCAGACTATTACATAGGAAAATCAGTTTTCCCATATAACTCTATGCCTCTTGTTTATCTGATTTTATTGACTGCCTTAATTAAAGTGACAGAATATATTAGTAATTGATTCTTTGATAAAAGTAAGTAATTGTAATTAATCAGTTTTTAAATTATTAGCATAAATCAATTTTCTACTAGCTCTCTTTTTTGCTTTTTTAGAATTCATGCTCTTGCGTCATGAAATGTAAAACACAGTAATGCAAATTCTCTTGGCCTGATGGGTAACAAAATAGTCTCTTTTCCCCTATTTTTTTTTTTTTTTTAAGCTGTGGTCTCTGAATAAGTTTTGAACACCTCTGAAGAGTTTAGTCTCTTGAGTTGTACTTAATTTCAATTGGCTGCAGATGTCCTGAATTAAGAGCAATGTTAACACATTATCATAAAGTTAAACAACTGAATATAGAAGAAGAATAAAGAGAATGGGAGTAAATCCCTGCAAAATAGCATATGCACAGAAACACCCAACATTTACTGCTTTGTGAAATATCATGTTAATTTATACATTAAAATAAGTGTGACTATAAATGGACAGTTTTAGCTTTAATTTCTTTTGCTACCACCTATAAATTATTTTTTTGTTGGAAAGTATTTTCTCTCTCATTTTTTAATTTGCTAATATTTTAGAGTTTGAACCATTTACATGTATATTTTACTACAGAATCTTACTTTAGCCAGTTTAGTTTGATGGTCAAAAACAGGTCAATCAATGATTCATTTTTGTCTCATTTAAAAATATCTCTCTTTATACATAGATTAAATCCTATGTAAAGAACCTAAACTAATATACCCCAATGGATTATATTTACCAGTGAATATGACCCTATAAAAATTAAATATGATATACATTATCTCTAGTTACAGTATAGTAACTAACAGAACATTTGGGTAACATTTGAGAACATTTTGTAATTCCTTTCTAAAATATATTATTAAAGTTTCTAATTTTATGACACTGCTTGACTGAAAAGCAGACTTTACAACCTCACTTTTAAAAATTAATAAAGAAATTAACACCAGCATTTATATTTCATGTTTTTCAAGTCAATAAAAAAGGAGAAATGTACCAGATAGACATTACTTTGATGTCTGTCGATGTTTTTGACATTTGATTGCTAACACTGAACCTCATTTCATATAGCCCAGGTATTATTAAATTGACATTAAATTTTAACAGCCAGCTATATAACATTGACTTTAGAGAAATGAGGGGTTACAAATTAAACAACTTTTCCTGTGCTAGATGATGTTCTCAAGGTTTAGGAATGTTTTTTCAATATTAATTGGCTGCCACTTCAGCAGTTTTCCACTATCGACAGTCAAGGAAAGCAGGTCTGGTGGTGAAAACAATGCATAAAGGCCAGGTGAGGATTTGAAAGAAGTAAGAAGTGGAAGTTATATTTTCCCGTTTTTGTAATCCACATTGCAGCAAATAACACAGTCAGAATCAAAACTAATTCCAAATTAAGAACCTGTGAACAAAATACAGTGAATACTGCAATTTAGCATAGGGACCTGGTCGATCCCTCTAAAGCTGAATTTTGAATTGACATACAATTCTAAATTAATAAAAATTCAGAAAACCATGACATTTTGGTTATCAAGGTAAAAAAATATGTATCTACCAAAATCTGTATGTAAATAGAATTACATATACAATATTTCACAATATATACTTAGTTACATAAAAGTACAAGGAGATATGCATTATTGAGTCTGGACATTAGAAAGAACAGAAAACATATGTTTGTCCTACATGTAAGGAAAAACATAATTTATATCCAGCAATGAGTACCAATTCACATTTTAGGTAGAGAGAACATTTTGGTATTTCTTATTTTTATACTGTATTTTGCAATGAAAAATATTATTTCAAACACATAAACTTTTAAAGATGCCTTGTTCTTTTAATATTAAATATGTGTTCAAACATTACATTGCATTTTAAATGTGACATATAATATTGGGTTCTTTTTTAAATTTAGGTTTCTGAATACTAATTTAAATCTTTGTATCTACTAAATTTAAAGAGTTATTAACTGTTAACCAGATTTAAAGAGTTATTAACTGTTCAGGCTATCATTTTAAATTATAGATATGGCCAGTTGTTACTAAAGGAAAAAGTCATTGTTTCACTTTATACCATTAGGATATACTCCTAAACTTTTTAATTACTTCAAGTTCAGTTATTTATTAGTATTGTTCCTATGTCCTGAGATTACAGCATCTTCCCTAAATATATTAGAATTCTATATTTTTCTGCCTTAGATTTGAATGGTTTCATAGGTTGTTATGTTTGCTTCCTGAGAACATTATATATTTTTCATGGCCATTAATCAGTGTCACTGGTGCTCAGAGCTATGCAAAGATTTCTACCTAATAACCAAGGAAACTGTGTTTATTGGTTGGGAAATCCTTAGCTACAGCTACTAAACTGCTATTAGTGAAAACCTTAATGGCTCATTACCACAGGGATATGTGCTATGTACAGAGTAGCTTAAACGAGAACCACATTTAAAGGAAAAACAAGTTATTTGTTTATCCAGCTCTGAAAGATCTCAGCCCAACAGAATAAACTCCAAAGAGATGGCGAGGAAAAAAAAAAAAAAAAAAAAAAAAAAACTATGATAAGATGAAGTAGCATCTCTTTTCTTGTTATAAAATAAACATTATGAAGCATTCAAACTAATATGTACAAATTGTTTAATCCAAGAATTATTAATATCTAATGAGACAACACACTCTCCACATCCAGCCTCAGAAAGAAATGCACTTAAAAGGTTCCAATAAAAAAGCAAATAAGATAAATTTAGCCTTGTAGCAGTGTTACTGGTAAATAATGCACACTTGGCATTATCTCAATTTTCCATTTATAACTTTGGCAAACATTTATAGATCAGTTTCTATAAAAATGCACAGCTTTGACTGTTATACATATGCTAGTTAAAAAAAAAAATCAAATGTGATCAAGAATAACCCTGTATCGAGATGGTAGACTGGGCACAATGGTCTCCTGTATTCCCACTCCCAGTTCCAATTGTATGTCCAAAAGAAGGTGCTAAGATAAATAAATCCAATATAAGATTGATATTGACAAAGAAAAATATACCAAAACCTTCTGGGAACTAGAAAGCACAGAGAATCAACTCTAGTAATAGATTCAAGGAAGCAAAACCCTAAAATGCATGCACGAGAGGGGTTCAGGCATCACAGTGTTTCAAGGTTGCTACAAGATGGATCAACTGATACAAAAAAACCCCCACAAAGGTTAGTACAATACGTTTCTTTAGGGTGAATGAAAGTACTCTATTTGCAGCCAGTTACAGCTTCACTATTATTACTCTGTTCCCAGAGACCCATATGCTCATGATGAACAGAGGACAACAGCCAATCTTGTCCTGAAATAAACTGAAATTCAATGAGGAATCATAATGAAAATAAATTATAAAAATAAATAGAACAGACAACATGGCAAATATTTGAAAAAGCAACCTTTATAAGGCAACCAATAAAAAACACTAACATGAAGAAAAACAGAGAAGAAAGTTGCAAATAAGCATAGTAAATAGCCTTAGGGAGAATCGAAAGAATGCTACATTTTTATAAAGAAATAACAGTTTGTTGTGAAGAAAAAAAAGAGAAGTCTTAGAATTTGACAGTTCTATTTCCAGCAAGTATCATAAAATGACTTTAAAATTCAAATTTGGAAAACTATTATCTGTTTACCATCAAATATGGCCAAAAAAGTTAATTCTACAATTCTCCCTTGATCGATAGAAGAAAATATAATGCACACAGGCATATAGAACAAAACTCTCAGCTGAATGGCAAAAAAATAAGGTGTAATAATAAAGCTAATAGTGATTTGGAAGAGTAAGCTAAAGTATTCTCCCATAACTCAGTACAATTGGGGAAAAAAATAAAAGAACAATATGAACAAAGGAGACTTACAAAATAGACTCATAAGTATTAATAAACCTCCAAAAAAGGAGTTAGAAAAAGTAACTTTTGTGTGTTTGGTTTTTATTGCCACAACTCACCGAATGCAACATAAAAGAAAAAAGAGCCACAATTACATTTAACAAAAAGAAGTTATGAAACACTAAGTACAAAGAGAAAAATCTTCAGACTTTAAAGAGGACATTCATAACTAATAAAAATTACATATCACCTAATATTTACAGAGTTTACTGTGCATGTTGTATTGCGCTAAGTAGTAGAATACTTAATCTTATGTAATTATTACAGTATCACTGTATCACTCTTGGGTTTCATTTTACAGATGAAAAAGCTGAAATCAAAGAAATTAATTAATTTGAGCAAAGTCATAAGCAAAGAAGTTTTGGAATTGGAATTTCAACAGAAGAAGACTAACTATAGAGCCCATTATTTACCCACTATTGTTCTATTCCTGTTTAAAAAAATGTTTATGTTGGTTATCAGATTTCTCAGTGCTATGTCAGATGCTAAAAGATAGAGGGGCACTATTAGCAAAACCTAGAATTGGTTCTGAAATCAACATCATAAAGCTAGACAAAATAATATTCAAATATAACAGCAAAATAAGGACATTCTTAAATAATTTTTAAAGTTAAGTAATAAAATGTATCTTCTGGGGGGAATATATATATATATATATATATACACACACATATATATATACATATATATAGACACACACACACACACACACATAATATTTAAAAATAAGAAACAAATGGAACATTTGTTGAGCTCAAATAAGTGCTAATGCAAATCTTAGACAAAATCTAATACTAAAGTCTCTCTCCCCATATATATACACAACTAGCATGCATTTTTGTAATAATGAAATACAAAACTTTTTTAAAGATACTAGAAAATAAGTTGATTGAACTAATCAAAAATTGCTTAGGGAGAATAACATATCACTAAAGCAAAAAAACTAAAAAACTAGAAGAGTAATAATCTATAAATAAAACCAGACTTTGAAATAAACACATTATTATGTTAGAAAAACAATAAAATACATTGTTTTAATTGAAAGTAGCTAAATTAACTCACCAAAATCCTTAAATAATTACTACTTAAATTCAATTCCTCAACAACAACAACAACAAAAGAATACCATTCAAAACAATAAAAACTATAAAGAAGGAAGGATATGAAGAGCTGGAAGGGACTAAAAATGGTGTAGGTTTATTTCCTTTCTCATATACATTGACTACTGTCATCATTACCTAAATTATAATAATAATCATGATTGGACAAACAACCAGTGGTTAAGTATTAAAACAAGTCCAGGGAAATTTTGGTTTTAATTTTTTTAAAAAAGATGGATGTAATGAAATTCAACCATAAAATATTAGCAGGAATAGAGTTGGAGAACTAGATATCAAGTGGATTGTGAAGGACTTTGAATACCATTCTAAAGAAAGTTGGACTATATCATCATGTTGTCCATAGTAAGTCAGTGCAGGGATTTGAGGAGGGCAGTGACATGACTAACACAATTATTCTAGGAACAATGAATATATAGTTTGCAAATTATAATTCCAGGAAAAGAAAGAAAATTTTCAAACCAAAACAGGAATCCAGGCATGAAGCAGATAGTCTCAAGAAAATGAGAGCGGGAATGGGAAGAAGGGGGAAAATATTGAGAGATGCAATTACTTATTGAGAGATGCTTTTGAAGCTAAGTAATTGGATGTGGAGTAGTGGAGATAGTGAAAAGGCAAGAAAGAATAAATAACATTTCTATGTTGATTAGCTAGGAGAATGGTAATACCATCAAAAGAGATAGAAATTAGAAGCATGGATCAAAGAATTCCAAAACATGTTACATAAATTGTTCAAGGAATCCAGTGAAACTTAGTTGAAGTGATTCAAAAACTTAGCCTCAAGGTACCACTGACATTGTATTTTTTTTTTTCACTTTAAAATCCAACCACACCATGCATCTTTAATTACCATCATTCTTTGAAAAACAGTAATAACTAAATCTATATCTTACTTCTATCAAATCGCTCAAATCTTGGCAACAGATACTTAAATTCTTGGTTCATCAGTGAACAGTGACTGGTAAGTACTTTATTGCCTTTCTATTTTTAATCCAGACATAATTTGTGATGAATAAGGGCATTAGAATCAATGAACCATAATGTTTAACAGATTTATGATACTTAAATTTTCCCCTTACTTTGTTTCTAGGTTTCCTATCATAGTCCGGGCAGCTAAATGAAGATTAAGACAAAGAAAAGGGAGTGATCCTTTGGTACATCTAAGTCAATTTTTAACACATCAAGTCAAATTATCATCGATATAACTTAACCACAAATATAGAAAGAGCAATAGTAAATTACAAAGATCAGTAATTTAGTTTTATACACTCAAATAATTGAACGTGAAAGACTGAAATATTAATTTTCCTCTTTCTCAACTCAGCCCAGAGTGCTGTCATGATAAAGCAGAGTGATCCAGTATTCAGGGTTCAGAGCCAAAAAGACTGTGATTCTTATTCCAACTTCCTACTGGGTAACTTGGGTAGGGGTTGCACACACACTCTGACCCTCAGTTTCCTCAATATAGATGACATTAAAAGTCTCTATATCCTGGGTTGGTATGAAAACTAAATGAGATAATCTATGTGAAAGAAGTAGTGAATGTACTGTAGATCTTCTATAAGTGTTTTAATAAATGTTAACTAGTGATATGACTACTATTAATAAAAAAAATTTATATTATTTCTTGATAATCCAGATAAAAAATGGTCTGTAGTGGTATTACTATGATAGTAGATAAACTTTAGGATACGGAAACTACACAACAGAGCCATTTGTAAAGAAAAAAAAATACTAAAAGGAAACCATTCACAATATTTTCTATATAGGAACAGAGCAGATTTTGAATTCTTGCCTTTCGGGCAGTATTTTGAGTTAACGAGTTGATTCCCCTTATCCTGCAAACTTGTGAGCCTACTTTTAGAAACACATGATACATCCACCAAATAAGATACCCACAAGATTCTAGAAAGAAATCTCATGTTTTCCCCTCTCAAAATGAGCAAACATGTTAGACTGAACCACACTGGGCATCCTGTGCTTCCTGATTCCTGCTGGCACTTAAAGTTGTTCAAATCTTGAGCTATAAAATTCTCATCTCCAAATGATTCCCTGTTCCTGCCAACTGGGTTTTCAATAAGTCCAACAATTCATTTTTAGGGAACGATTTCTAAGCTAGTCTTCTAAATTTACTTATATTATTTTTTAAACTTCACTGACTAATGCCTGGACTTTGAGATTGCCATTAGAAAGCAACATGAAACTTCTGAGGTAAATTCCTAACACTTGCCTTAGCAAGACCAAATGTGCTATGGGACAATAGCTGGAGAAAGACCTGTTTTTATCAAACTACATAGAAGTGTTAATCACTTATGATTTTTTTGATGTTCTTATGCACCCCAAAATAGGTATTAAAAATTGACATGAGACATCACAGAAACGGAGGTGTGAAGGGTGCTTCTTGAAATCTCCCCTGGAAGTTACAACAAATTGAACAGCTATAATTCAACAAAGGATTCTCTGCTCATCACACAGGAACAGCTAAGAGACCAGCGCATCAAATTCCTTGAAGGTGGGCAAATTGGGCCAGCAGGGGAGGAAAGAAGGGGGAAGTGGAGAAACACAACCAATGGACCACAGGGTCCCAAGACGCAGACCGGAGATCACAACAGCCATGGAAGAAACCACCAACCACACGCAATAGCCTTACCCACCTAGAGCTGCATTGCCAAGGGCATTCTGGGAACCTGGAAGCCGGCCCCGCCTCCACAAGAGGATATATTTTTTTTTTAATAATAGTAGACAACCAAGAGATAGCTGGTGGGCATTAAGCCAAGACCGGAGCTGTTTTTAATTATATATATATATATATATATATATATATATATATATATATATATATATATTTGTCCTTTTTTTAACTTTCTATCTTTGTTCTCTTCTTTTTTTCTTTCCCTTTCTTTTCTTTTTCTTCTTTTTTTCTGTTTTGTTTTTGTTTTTTTATGTGTGTGTTTTTTGTATTTTTGTTTGTTTTGAGTGTTTGTTGTTGTTACGTGTCAGTGTATTTGTTTTTTTGTTGTTGTTGTGCTTGTTGGTTTATTTTGTTCTGAAATTGCCCTCCATGAGAGCCCTGCCCAAGACGCACCAGAATCATACACACCCATAATCCAGCTTGAGACCAAATCAGAGCACTACCTGGTTTGACCTACAAGTGGCACACCAAAAGGAATTCTCAACAGACACAAAAATTCAAAGGGGTAAAGCCTCCACTGAGGGTGTCAACCCTCACAAAGCAGCTCATACACTGTGAGCACTGCTAACCTTCATAACTAGTCAGCCTGGGAGTCAAACTCACCCTCTGACAAACCAAAAGCAATGAAGTCTCAACTATAACAAGAGAACATGTACAACACAAGGGACACTTCTGGAACACATGCACAGAAGATTAGGGAGATGGAGCAATTTGACTACAAAGGATATATATACATATATATGTATATACATATATACATATATATATACATATATGTGTGTGTATATATATATATATATAGTCACCCACCAAACACAGAGACATAGGTGATCTACCTAATACATAGAAGCAAACATAGACAGCCAGAATGTGAAAACCCAGAAACATGTCCCAAATAAAAGAATAGAAGAAACCTCCAGAAATGGAACTAAATGTAACAGAGGCAGTCAACCTATCAGAGACAGAGTTCAAAACAATGATTATAAGGATTCTCAAGGAACTTAATGCGAATTTCATCAAAGAAATAGCAAGTATAAAGAATGATATAGAAACCATGAAAAATAACTAGTCAGAAATAAAGAATACAGTAATTGAAGTGAAGAATACACTACAAGGAATTAGCAGCAGATTAGATGAAACAGAGGAGCAAATCAGCAGCTTAGAAGACAAAGTAGCAGAATTCAGCCAATTGGAAAAATAAAAATGAAAAAAAGCAATGAGAATTGTTTAAGAGATGTGTGGAATTACATCAAGCACATCATTCACATCATGGGAATACCAGAAGGAGAAGAGACTGAACAAGGGATCAAGAACACATTTGAAGAAATAATGACCGAAAACTTCCCTAATCTGGTGAAGGAAAATTACATACAAGTCCAGGAAGTGCAGAGAGTTCCAAACAAGATGAACCCAAAACAGACCCACACCAAGACACACCATAATTAAAATACCAAAGGTTAAAGACAAAGAATCCGAAAAGCAGCAAGAGAAAGAGAGCTAGTTACTTACAAGGGAGCTCCCATATAATTATAAGCTGACTTTTCTACAGAAACTTTGCAGGTCAGGTGGAAGTGTCGGGAAATATTTAAAGTGATGAAAAACGAAGGCCTATAACCAAGACTGCTTTTCCAGCCAGGCTATCATTTAAAATTGAAGGAGAGATAAAGAGCTTCCCATAAAAGAATAAGCTAAAGGAATTCATTACCACCAAGACAGTATTGCAGGAAATGTTAAAAGGGCTTCTTTAAGCAGAAGAAAGGTGAAAAATCTAATGAAGACCAGAAATATGAATAATAAAATGGCAATAAATAAATATCTATCAACAATCACTTTAATATAAACGGATTAAACGCTCCAATCAAAAGACATAGGGTAGCTGAGTGGATAAGAAAACAAGACCCATATGCTGTTTACAAGAGACCCACCTCAGATTAAATGACACACACAGACTGAAAGTAAAGGCATGGAATAACATATTTCACCCAAATGGAAATGAGAAAAAATCTGGGGTAGCAATACTTATATCTATTATATATATATATATATATATATATATATATATATATATATATATATATATATATATATATATATATATATATAATATATATATATATATATATATATATTATATATATATATATTAAAACAGACGTTTAAAAGAAGACTATTAAAAAAGAGAAAGAAGAGCATCATATAATAATAAAGGGATCTATGCAACAAGAGAACATAATCTTAGTAAAACATCTACGCACACATCATAGAAGCACCTAAATATATAAAAGAGATATTGACCTACATAAAAATAAAGATCAACAGTGACACTATCATAGTAGAGGACTTCAACACCCCACTGACTCCTATGGACAGATCCTCCAGACAGAACATCAATGTGGAAACAGTACCCTTAAATGACACATTGGACCAGCTGGATTTAATCAATATTTTTAGAGCATTTCACCCAAATCAACAGAATATACATTCTTCTCAAGTGCACATAGAACATTTTCCAAGATAGACCACATGCTAGGCCACAAAACAAGTCTTGATAAATTTAAGAAGATTGAAATCACATCAAGCATCTTCTCTGACCACAGTGCTGTGAAACTAGAAATCAATTACAAGAAGAAAGCCGGAAAAGACACAAACACATGGAGGCTGAATAACATGTTATTAAATAATGAATGGGTCAACAATGAGATCAAGGAAGAAATCAAAAGTTACTTTGAGACAAACAAAAATGAAAACACAATAATCCAAAATCCATGGGATGCAGTGAAAGCAGTCCTAAGAGGGAAATTCATAGCAATGCATGCCTATCTAAAGAAACAAGAAAAATTTCAAATCAACATTCTATCTTTACACCTAAGGGAATTGGAAAAAGGACAGGAAAATAAGCCCAAAGGGAGTACAAGGAAGGAAATAATAATGATCAGATTGAAAATAAATGAAATAGAGATCAAAAAATTACTTAATTGATTAATTTAAAAATACAAAAGATCAATGAAACCAAGAGCTGGTTTTTTTAAAAAGATAAACAAAATTGACAAATCTTTATCCAGACTCCTCAAGAAAAAGAGAGACAGGACCCAAATTAATAAAATCAGGAATGAAAGAGAAGTGACAACAAACACCATAGAAATACAAAACCATTTAAAAAAATACTATGAGCAACTATACGCCAACAGATTAGACGATCTGGAAGAAACAGATACATTTCTAGAAGCATACAATCGTACAAGGCTAAATCAAGAAGAAACAGAAAATCTGAACAGACCAATCACTACCAACGAAATTGAATCAGTAATCAAGAAGCTCCCAACTAACAAAACCCTGGAGGAGATGGCTTCACAGGTAAATTTTACCAAACATTCAAAAAGGAATTACCACCTATTCTCCTCAAACTATTCCAAAAAAACCAGAAGGTGGTAAGGCTCCCAAGCTCATTTTACGAGGCCACTATCACTCTGATTCCAAAACCAGACAAAGACATTATAAAACAAACAAACAAACAAACAAACAAAAAAACTGCAGACCAATATCCCTAATGAATATACAAGGTCAGACAATTAAGTTCACAAACTCATGCTAGGAAAAGTGCTACATACCTCACTACTAAATATCATTATGGTAACTTTCAAATTACTCCACTTGAGAAGTTATGCACTGATGCTAGCTAGCATCTAGTCCACCCTTCAAAGCAATTTTGGAACTCTTTTTCTGGAATGGCCATCAGAGCTGATGTCCTAACTGTCACCAAAATGTCTTCCTTTCAATATTTCCTTTATGTTTGGGTAAAGAAAGAAGTCATTGGAAGCCAGATCAGTTGAGTACGGAGAGTGTTCCAATAGTTAAATGTTCACTGGCTTAAAACGCCCTTATGGACAGTGCCGTGTGAGCTGGTGCACTGTCGTGATGCAAAAGCCATGAGTTGTTGGTGAAAAGTTCAGGTCGTCTAACTTTTTCACACAGTGTTTTCAGCACTTCCAAATAGTAAACTTGGTTAACTGTTTGTCCAATGGATACAAATGCATAATGAATAATCTCTCTGAAAGCAAAAAGGTTAGCAACATTGTTGCAACAAGTCCGTGAACTTAACTGTCCGACCTCCTAGATGCAAAAATCCTCAACAAAATATT